>NW_028164398.1:0-53957 GCF_964263955.1 Coregonus lavaretus | reverse complement strand
TATACACTCTTACATATTGCATCTTTTAGAGGAGTTTGACAGCAGTCATGTGTTAGAAGGAGTGTAACGGTCTGTCTGGAACACTACAGGGTTAGGGTTAGTATTATGGTCTGTCTGGAACACTACAGGGTTAGGGTTAGTATTATGGTCTGGAACACTACAGGGTTAGGGTTAGTATTATTGGTCTGGAACACTACAGGGTTAGGGTTAGTATTATGGTCTGTCTGGAACACTACAGGGTTAGGGTTAGTATTATGGTCTGGAACACTACAGGGTTAGGGTTAGTATTATGGTCTGTCTGGAACACTACAGGGTTAGGGTTAGTATTATGGTCTGGAACACTACAGGGTTAGGGTTAGTATTATGGTCTGTCTGGAACACTACAGGGTTAGGGTTAGTATTATGGTCTGGAACACTACAGGGTTAGGGATAGTATTATGGTCTGGAACACTACAGGGTTAGGGTTAGTATTATGGTCTGGAACACTACAGGGTTAGGGATAGTATTATGGTCTGGAGCACTACAGGGTTAGGGTTAGTATTATGGTCTGGAACACTACAGGGTTAGGGTTAGTATTATGGTCTGGAACACTACAGGGTTAGGGTTAGTATTATGGTCTGGAACACTACAGGGTTAGGGTTAGTATTATGGTCTGGAAAACTACAGGGTAAGGGTTAGTATTATGGTCTGGAGCACTACAGGGTTTGGGTTAGTATTATGGTCTGGAACACTACAGGGTTAGGGTTAGTATTATGGTCTGTCTGGAACACTACAGGGTTAGGGTTAGTATTATGGTCTGGAACACTACAGGGTTAGGGTGAGTATTATGGTCTGGAACACTATAGGGTTAGGGTTAGTATTATGGTCTGGAACACTACAGGGTTAGGGTTAGTATTATGGTCTGTCTGGAACACTACAGGGTTAGGGTTAGTATTATGGTCTGGAACACTACAGGGTTAGGGTTAGTATTAAGGTCTGGAACACTACAGGGTTAGGGTTAGTATTATGGTCTGGAACACTACAGGGTTAGGCTTAGTATTATGGTCTGGAACACTACAGGGTTAGGGTTAGTATTATGGTCTGGTACACTATAGGGTTAGGGTTAGTATTATGGTCTGGAACACTACAGGGTTAGGCTTAGTATTATGGTCTGTCTGGAACACTACAGGGTTAGGGTTAGTATTATGGTCTGGAACACTACAGTGTTAGGGTTAGTATTATGGTCTGGAACACTACAGGGTTAGGGTTAGTATTATGGTCTGTCTGGAACACTACAGGGTTAGGGTTAGTATTATGGTCTGGAACACTACAGGGTTAGGGTTAGTATTATGGTCTGGAACACTACAGTGTTAGGGTTAGTATTATGGTCTGGTACACTATAGGGTTAGGGTTAGTATTATGGTCTGGAACACTATAGGGTTAGGGTTAGTATTATGGTCTGGAACACTATAGGGTTAGGGTTAGTATTATGGTCTGGAACACTACAGGGTTAGGGTTAGTATTATGGTCTGGAACACTACAGGGTTAGGGTTAGTATTATGGTCTGTCTGGAACACTACAGGGTAAGGGTTAGTATTATGGTCTGTCTGGAACACTACAGGGTTAGGGTTAGTATTACGGTCTGGTACACTATAGGGTTAGGGTGAGTATTATGGTCTGGAACACTACAGGGTTAGGGTTAGTATTATGGTCTGGTACACTACAGGGTTAGGGTTAGTATTATGGTCTGTCTGGTACACTATAGGGTTAGGGTTAGTATTATGGTCTGGAACACTACAGGGTTAGGGTTAGTATTATGGTCTGGAACACTACAGGGTTAGGGTTAGTATTATGGTCTGGAACACTACAGGGTTAGGGTTAGTATTATGGTCTGGAACACTACAGGGTTAGGGTTAGTATTATGGTCTGTCTGGAACACTACAGGGTTAGCGTTGGTATTATGGTCTGGAACACTACAGGGTTAGGGTTAGTATTATGGTCTGGAACACTACAGGGTTAGGCTTAGTATTATGGTCTGGAACACTACAGGGTTAGGGTTAGTGTTATGGTCTGGAACACTACAGGGTTAGGGTTAGTATTATGGTCTGTCTGGAACACTACAGGGTTAGGGTTAGTATTATGGTATTGAACACTACAGGGTTATGGTTAGTATTATGGTCTGGAACACTACAGGGTTAGGGATAGTATTATGGTCTGGAAGACTACAGGGTTAGGGTTAGTATTATGGTCTGGAACACTACAGGGTTAGGGTTAGTATTATGGTCTGGAACACTACAGGGTTAGGGTTAGTATTATGTTCTGGAAGACTACAGGGTTAGGGTTAGTATTATGGTCTGGAACACTACAGGGTTAGGGTTAGTATTATAGTCTGGAACACTACAGGGTTAGGGTTAGTATTATGGTCTGGAACACTACAGGGTTAGGGTTAGTATTATGGTCTGGAACACTACAGGGTTAGGGTTAGTATTATGGTCTGGAACACTACAGTGATAGGGTTAGTATTATGGTCTGGAACACTACAGGGTTAGGGTTAGTATTATGGTCTGGAACACTACAGGGTTAGGGTTAGTATTATGGTCTGGAACACTACAGGGTTAGGGTTAGTATTATGGTCTGGAAGACTACAGGGTTAGGGTTAGTATTATGGTCTGGAAGACTACAGGGTTAGGGTTAGTATTATGGTCTGGAACACTACAGGGTTAGGGTTAGTATTATGGTCTGGAACACTACAGGGTAAGGGTTAGTATTATGGTCTGGAACACTACAGGGTTAGGGTTAGTATTATGGTCTGGAACACTACAGGGTTAGGGTTAGTATTATGGTCTGGAACACTACAGGGTTAGGGTTAGTATTATGGTCTGGAACACTACAGGGTTAGGGTTAGTATTATGGTCTGGAACACTACAGGGTTAGGGTTAGTATTATGGTCTGGAACACTACAGGGTTAGGGTTAGTATTATGGTCTGGAACACTATAGGGTTAGGGTTAGTATTATGGTCTGGAACACTACAGGGTAAGGGTTAGTATTATGGTCTGTCTGGAACACTACAGGGTTAGGGTTAGTATTATGGTCTGGTACACTATAGGGTTAGGGTTAGTATTATGGTCTGTAACACTACATGGTTAGGGTTAGTATTATGGTCTGGAACACTACAGGGTTAGGGTTAGTATTATGGTCTGGAACACTACAGTGTTAGGGTTAGTATTATGGTCTGGAGCACTACAGGGTTTGGGTTAGTATTATGGTCTGGAACACTACAGGGTTAGGGTTAGTATTATGGTCTGTCTGGAACACTACAGGGTTAGGGTTAGTATTATGGTCTGGAACACTACAGGGTTAGGGTTAGTATTATGGTCTGGAACACTACAGGGTTAGGGTTAGTATTATGGTCTGGAACACTACAGGGTTAGGGTTAGTATTATGGTCTGGAACACTACAGGGTTAGGGTTAGTATTATGGTCTGGAACACTACAGTGTTAGGGTTAGTATTATGGTCTGGAACACTACAGGGTTAGGGTTAGTATTATGGTCTGGAACACTACAGGGTTAGGGTTAGTATTATGGTCTGGAACACTACAGGGTTAGGGTTAGTATTATGGCCTGGAAAACTACAGGGTTAGGGTTAGTATTATGGTCTGTCTGGAACACTGCAGGGTTAGGGTTAGTATTGTGGTCTGGAACACTACAGGGTTAGGGTTAGTATTATGGTCTGGAAGACTACAGGGTTAGGGTTAGTATTATGGTCTGGAACACTAGAGGGTTAGGGTTAGTATTATGGTCTGGAACACTACAGGGTTAGGGTTAGTATTATGGTCTGGAACACTACAGGGTTAGGGTTAGTATTATGGTCTATCTGGAACACTACAGGGTTAGGGTTAGTATTATGGTCTGGAATACTACAGGGTTAGGGTTAGTATTATGGTCTGGAACACTACAGGGTCATGGTTAGTATTATGGCCTGTCTGGAACACTACAGGGTTAGGGTTAGTATTATGGTCTGGAACACTACAGGGTTAGGGTTAGTATTATGGTCTGGAACACTACAGGGTTAGTGTTAGTATTATGGTCTGGAACACTACAGGGTTAGTGTTAGTATTATGGTCTGGAACACTACAGGGTTAGGGTTAGTATTATGGTCTGGTACACTATAGGGTTAGGGTTAGTTTTATGGTCTGGAACACTACAGGGTTAGGGTTAGTATTATGGTCTGGAACACTACAGGGTTAGGGTTAGTATTATGGTCTGTCTGGAACACTACAGGGTTAGGGTTAGTATTATGGTCTGTCTGGAACACTATAGGGTTAGTGTTAGTATTATGGTCTGGAACACTACAGGGTTAGGCTTAGTATTATGGTCTGGTACACTACAGGGTTAGGCTTAGTTTTATGGTCTGGAACACTACAGGGTTAGGCTTAGTTTTATGGTCTGGAACACTACAGGGTTAGGGTTAGTATTATGGTCTGTCTGGAACACTATAGGGTTAGGGTTAGTATTATGGTCTGGAACACTACAGGGTTAGGGTTAGTATTATGGTCTGGTACACTACAGGGTTAGGGTTAGTATTATGGTCTGGAACACTACAGGGTTAGGGTTAGTATTATGGTCTGGAACACTACAGGGTTAGGGTTAGTATTATGGTCTGTCTGGAACACTATTGGGTTAGGGTTAGTATTATGGTCTGGAACACTATTGGGTTAGGGTTAGTATTATGGTCTGTCTGGAACACTACAGGGTTAGGGTTAGTATTATGGTCTGTCTGGAACACTACAGGGTTAGGGTTAGTATTATGGTCTGGAACACTACAGGGTTAGGGTTAGTATTATGGTCTGGAACACTATAGGGTTAGGGTTAGTATTAGGGTTATATCAGACTAGGAGGCTCTCAGGGTTTGGCTCTGATTCTTATCACAAGGTCAGCAGCCGCTAACCTGCCTGGCTAGAACTGATACGGGTTCACTCTCAGGTTCACACACACACACACACACACACACACACACACTCACACACACATGCACACTCACAGACACACGCACAGACACATGCACGTTTGCCCGGATCAGAAGTGTAAATCACAAACGCTCCAACGGGATGGAGACACACAAGATGGAGCAATGTTCAATCAAAAGCTTTAAACAGGTTTCCAGAAAAAAGTAAACAATAAAACATTTCTTGAAAACTGACCTTGGGACTAGTGTTTTAATAAATACATGAATCCTAACGTAACAGAGTAAAATAATTAAATAAAACATTTATTTTAATTGTACTAATTCCACCATTTGGGTATTTCAGAGTTCCGTGCTTGCCATGGCACCACGAGGCAGCCTAGGCAGAGAGCTCTGTAAATATTGTACATATCTTACAGTTTTTAAGTGTTTTTTATTATATTTTCTAAACTCTTTTTGTTTTAGATAACTTGTTGATAGATTAACTGAAATATCTGGTGCTGACCCATGGAATTGCAGGACTGATTATGTGAAGTTTTTTTTGGCTTGGCTAGCTAGCTAGATTTGAACGATGCAGCAACACCAGATCAACAGCATCTGTTTTTGAAGCCCCTGTCCCAGTTCCAAGAGGGTAGTGGACTGCGATGTGAGGGGATGCAGAGGCTCACTTCTTCAGGGGCTTTTCTGGACCACTGCTGAGGTGTGGTGGTCTTACTGGCACTTTTACAGTCGCCGAATCATCACCCAGGTGGGTGTTACATTTCAGTCGTGGACGATCCAGCCTACCTACAGAGGAGGAGCTGTGACTATCGAAGATGACGAGGTGCCCGATGAAGAGCTCCGTGGCTTGTCTGTCAGATATCTCTACCTCCCTGTCTGTCAGATGTCTCTACCTCCCTGTCTGTCAGATGTCTCTACCTCCCTGTCTGTCAGATATCTCTACCTCCCTGTCTGTCAGATATCTCTACCTCCCTGTCTGTCAGATGTCTCTACCTCCCTGTCTGTCAGATATCTCTACCTCCCTGTCTGTCAGATGTCTCTACCTCCCTGTCTGTCAGATATCTCTACCTCCCTGTCTGTCAGATGTCTCTACCTCCCTGTCTGTCAGATGTCTCTACCTCCCTGTCTGTCAGATGTCTCTACCTCCCTGTCTGTCAGATGTCTCTACCTCCCTGTCTGTCAGATGTCTCTACCTTCCTGTCAGATGTCTCTACCTCCCTGTCTGTCAGATGTCTCTACCTTCCTGTCTGTCAGATGTCTCTACCTCCCTGTCTGTCAGATGTCTCTACCAGTGGAGGCTGCTGAGGGGAGGACAGCTCATAATAATGGCTGGAACGGAGTAAATGGAATGGCACCAAACACATGGAAACCATGGAAACCATGTGTTTGATGCGTTTGATACCATTCCACTGATTCCGCTCCAGCCATTACCACGAGCCCATCCTCCCCAATTAAGGTGCCACCAACCTCCTGTCGTCTCTACCTCCCTGTCTATCAGACGTCTCTACCTCCCTGCCTGGCTGATATCTCTACCCCCCTGCCTGGCTGATATCTCTACCTCCATGCCTGGCTGATATCTCTACCTTCCTGTCTGTCAGATGTCTCTACCTCCCTGTCTGTCAGATGTCTCTACCTCCATGCCTGGCTGATATCTCTACCTCCCTGTTTGGCTGATATCTCTACCTCCCTGTTTGGCTGATGTCTCTACCTCCCTGCCTGGCTGATATCTCTACCTCCCTGTTTGGCTGATGTCTCTACCTCCCTGCCTGGCTGATATCTCTACCTCCCTGTTTGGCTGATGTCTCTACCTCCCTGTTTGGCTGATGTCTCTACCTCCCTGCCTGGCTGATGTCTCTACCTCCCTGTTTGGCTGATGTCTCTACCTCCCTGCCTGGCTGATGTCTCTACCTCCCTGCCTGGCTGATGTCTACCTCCCTGTTTGGCTGTTACATCTATGCTCCCTCCTCTCAAGATACTACCTTTCTGCCTATCATCTAAAGATGTGGAAGACCATCGCCCAAATACTGCCAGATCCCTATACTTATTTTGTTAAATAGTTTTTGGTTTATTTTGTTTTTAAAGCAACTGAGATTCTACATGTAATGAAAAGTGCTATAAAAAATAAATATATTATTATTATTAATATTATTATTATATCACATTTTAGCCTTGGACTTTGCAACTTTATTGTAACTATTTGACCATGAACCAGTCCTTGAAATCAAATGTACACTCTGCTGTATATACAGTCATTTGAATAGATAAACATGGTTTTCCATAAAAAAATATAAAGTTCAGGTTCAATTCATGCCGTCTGCTTTCCAAGGACCATGTGAAACAGTGAGTTATGGGTTATGGCTCAGCCAAGTGAATATGTCGCATAGTTGATTCTAGTCCCATAAAAACATAACATCCATTTCATAATGGAATATGAGTTGCATCCCAAATGACTCCCTATTCCACAAATAGTGCACAGCTTTTGACCAAGGCCTATAGGGCTCTGGTCAAAAGTAGTGCACTACATAGGGAATAGGGTGTCATTTGGGACACATCAATGCTCGGCACGAGCTCAGTATAACAGCTTCTATAATACTCTGTCCTCCTATATCATCACTGTAGACACCGGCATACTTTCTGAATGGGCTCGCTGAGTGTGTGTGTGTGCGTGTATGCTTAGGTCTGTGTGTGTGTGTGCATGCTTGTGTGTGTGTGCATGCGTGTGTGTGTGTGTTCGTAGACACTTGCTGAATGGGTTTTCCCTGAAGCGTTTGCAGACTTTTGTTATCGTTCAGAGTGTCTGATTAAAACATATGTTTTCCTAGATTGTCGCTCATATTTAGCTTTCATTTGTCTTCTTTCAAAATTCACGTGATTTTACTTTAACTTTTTTTTGTAAGGGTTCACTGTGTGATATAACGTGATATCCATAAACAAAGAACATCAGAGGAGACATACAGATGTAGGATCTTTAAAACTTGTAGTGCATTTGAGGTTTAAAAAGGCTTCTGCAGGTTGTAATTTCCATTTTGAAAATTCAAACTTGATTTTCCCTTACGTAAAAAGTATTAACCCATACAAATATATCCATTAATTATAATCCACATAATAATTCACATTTCCTGTTGCTGCAGGATTATTTTCCTGCTGTAGAAAACTGGCTCCAATTAAGATCCTACATTTCCGCTCTTTTTTAAATCACTTTTAACATTTACTTTTGGCCCCTCTTCTCACTTTACATTGTCTTCCTGTCCTTTTCAGACAAGTTTGTGTGAGTCTCTTCAGTCAGTGTCTTTGTTTTAAATAGAATGTTCAGTCTAAAGTATATAACCAGAAGGATTCTAAAATTACAGTACATAGACAGATTCTATTCATATTGCCTGAGATGGTGCACTGTATATGAAATCCTGGTTCTTAATCGACCAACCTGGCTAGCAAAGAGTTAAAAACATACATGAAGGAATGAATTAATTCAAAGTTCTAACTGAAACCGGAAGGGAACCAGTATCTTCTCTTTATTTTGTTCTTTCACTTTACTTCCTCACAACCTCTGCCCCTCTCTCTGCTCCTCTCTCTGCCCCTCTCTCTGCCCCTCTCTCTGCTCCTCTCTCTGCTCCTCTCTCTGCCCCTCTCTCTGCCCCTCTCCCTGCCCCTCTCTCTGCCCCTCTCTCTGCCCCACTCTCTGCCCCACTCTCTGCCCCTCTCTCTGCTCCTCTCTCTGCCCCTCTCTCTGCCCCACTCTCTGCCCCTCTCTCTGCCCCACTCTCTGCCCCTCTCTCTGCTCCTCTCTCTGCCCCTCTCTCTGCCCCTCTCTCTGCCCCTCTCTCTGCCCCTCTCTCTAACCCACTCTCTGCCCCTCTCTCTGCCCCTCTCTCTGCCCCTCTCCCTAAACTCTTTTTCCTCTCTCGCTCCTCCCTCTCGTCCCAGCTCTTTCATTCTCTCTCTAAAGCCCACTCAGTCTCTCCTTCTCTCCCCCCTCATTTTCCCTCTCTCACCCCCTCTCTCTCACTGACCCCCCTCCCTCACTCACTTATTTTCTCTCAGTAGACTAATTCATCCTCAGTAATTAGTCAGCTAGTTAATTGGCTGTCTAACTGGCGAACCAGACAAAAGACAGAGAAGATACACAGCAGAGACACAGCAGAGACACAGCGGAGACACAGCAGAGACACAGCAGAGACACAGCAGAGACACAGCGGAGACACAGCAGGCCAGGACACAGTGGAGACACAGCAGAGACACAGTGGAGACACAGCAGAGACACAGCAGAGACACAGCAGAGACACAACAGGCCTGGACATAGCAGAGACACAGCAGAGACACAGCAGACACACAGCAGAGACACAGCAGAGAAACAGCAGAGACACAGCGGAGACACAGCGGAGACACAGCGGAGACACAGCAGAGACACAGCAGACACACAGCAGAGACACAGCGGAGACACAACAGAGACACAGCAGAGACAGAGCAGAGACACAGCGGAGACACAGTGGAGACACAGCGGAGACACAGCAGAGACACAGCAGAGACACAGCAGAGACACAGCAGAGACACTGCGGAGACACAGCAGAGACACAGCAGAGACACAGTGGAGATACAACAGAGACACAGCAGAGACACAGCAGAGACACAGCGGAGACAGAGCAGGCCAGGGCACAGCAGAGACACAGCAGAGAAACAGTAGAGACACAGCAGATACACAGCAGAGACACAGCAGAGACACAGCAGAGACACAGCAAGCCTGGACACAGCAGAGACACAGCAGAGACAGCAGAGGCACAGCAGAGACACAGCAGAGACACAGCGGAGACACAGCAGGCCTGGACACAGCAGAGACACAGCAGAGACACAGCAGAGGCACATCAGAGACACAGCAGAGACACAGCAGAGACACAGCAGAGACACAGCGGAGACAAAGCGGAGACACAGCGAAGACACAGCAGAGACACAGCAGAGACACAGCAGAGACACATCAGAGACACAGCGGAGAAACACAGCGGAGATACAGCAGAGACACAGCGGAGACACAGCGGAGACACAGTAGAGACACAGCAGAGACACAGCAGAGACACAGCAGGCCTGGACACAGCAGAGACACAGCAGAGGCACAGCAGAGACACAGCAGAGACACAGCAGAGACACAGCAGAGACACAGCGGAGACAAAGCGGAGACACAGCGGAGACACAGCAGAGACACAGCAGAGACACAGCAGAGACACATCAGAGACACAGCGGAGAAACACAGCGGAGATACAGCAGAGACACAGCGGAGACACAGCGGAGACACAGTAGAGACACAGCAGAGACACAGCAGAGACACAGCAGGCCTGGACACAGCAGAGACACAGCGAAGATACAGCAGAGACACAGCAGAGACACAGCAGAGACACAGCAGGCCTGGACACAGCAGAGACACAGCAGAGACACAGCGGAGACACAGCAGAGTGTCCCCTTCACATTCTATAGACTCTAAACTCACATTGACGCTCTCAAACACACTCTCGCTCTCTCTCTCTCTCTCTCTCTCTCTCTATCTCTCTCTATCTCTCTCTATTCCTCTCTCTCACTCTCTCTCTCTCTCTCTCTCTCTCTCTCTCTCTCTCTCTATCTCTCTCTCTCACTCTCTCTCTCTCTCTCTCTCTCTCTCTCTTTCTCTCTTTCTCTCTTTCTTTCACACACACAATGTTTATCTCTTCCTCTCTCTCTCTCTCTCTCGGTAGTTGCCATGCACACACACACACACACTCACCCTAAGTTTCACACATACACACACACACACACACACACCAGGGGTCATACAGTAATTGTTCTGTCCTGCACTGGAGACCTAGCTGCCCTCCACGCTACGCTGCCTGTCTCTCTGTGCTTGACCTGGCTACTTTCTCACTAGGCTCATTGTCTGTCGTCAGCACAGAGCTGCTACCATATGAGATGCAATGCCATGGTCTGGGTGTGTTACATTAGCAGATATATAACTAATACAGTATGTCAGAGTAAGTTAAATATAATTAACATGGTTAAATATAACTTTTTGACATATTCTACTGAATCATTAGCATTGTGAATGACGGTCATCCATTCTCCACTTTATGCATGTAAAGGTAACATTTCATGTTTCGTCTTATATTATTGTAAGGTTAATCCCTACTTTCAGTGAATTCTACAGGTAAATAGATGTCCTTATGATTTCTTATAGAATAGTTCAGTTCAAATTTTAAAAGTAAACATGCTTTCAATCAACATCTGATTTTTAGATATGTTTGTCTTATTTATATCTGAGGATTTGTTTGGAAGCACATTGAAGTTTAGGTCTGTTTTCCCTGACCTAGATTAAACCTACTCCTGGAGTTAAAAGCATGCTGAATGCAGAATCTCTAAAAGTGTTCTCTAGTCCAGGAATAGGCTTTGTGTCTGGGAAACCAGCCCTACGGGTTGATGTGAAAAGCTGACGTCCCTAAGATCATCTTATCATACAGTCTGAAGACTGCAACTTGTTCTTTCTTCCATTTAATACACACTAGCAGTTCCACAGTCGGATAGTTGAACTGAAAATGTTTTCCTGGTCTACAGTAACTTTTATTGTAATCTCTGCCATTGCAATTAGAATAAATCGGTGCAATATTTGACATTAACATTTCCCCTTTGTCTTTCTTTGATGTCACACTGTAGACATGGACATTTCACTGTGGTGGTCTATCTATTGTTTTCAGCTCTCTCATATTCTAGGAGAAACACCGACTTGCCTAGAGGGGATGTTAGCTGTACTATAGGAATATAATACATTCTGATATCTAACCTGGAACGTTCCCATCTTTTCTTCCCTAGGTATATTTACATTTTACATTTTAGTCATTTAGCAGACACTCTTATCCAGAGCGACTTACAGTTAGTGAGTGCATACATTTTCATACTGGCCCCCCGTGGGAAACGAACCCACAACCCTGGTGTTGCAAACGCCATGCTCTACCAACTGAGCTACAGAGGGCCATATCTTATGGCAGTTGCATTGACTTAAAAGGTTTATATTTGTATTTATAACTCTCAAAAATAGTTTGAGTGGTTTGTTATTTTCTATCCAAAGGTTATACACGCCAATAGCAAAAATGTAACGTAAATCTTGTTCTAGAATGTCTTCTGTTCCATGCTCTGTAGCGGGAGTAAGATTGGGGGCTGGGGCTCTCTCATCCACAACCAGTGTGGTGTGAAGGCACAAACCATATTCAACCTGACAGTCAACTAAACTACTTATAGGGAAGGGACCATTATCATGACACATAGGGGCTCTTTTTCACACAAGTTAGTATACGGTCTCTAAATAGGGTTGTGAATAAGGTGTGTGTGATCTTACCTGGAGCCGGCGTGGCCTGGTTCCCAGCAAACTGTATGGGGATACACAGATCATTATCAATAGGAAACTTTTCGCAGGTCAACATCTCTGGCCAGGGGAACCCGTATGTCTCCATAACGGGGGCACAGCTGTCTCTCACGGCTTCACACAGTGAACGACACGGGTAGATGGGCCTGTCCAGACACACAGGGGCGAACAGGGAACACAGGAACACCTGCGTATCCGCGTGGCACCGCTTGGCAAGAAGCGGCACCCAGCTACCTGCCTGCTGTTTGACCTCGGGCATGGTCTCGTGGTCCAGCAGGTTGGGCAGGCGCATCTTCTTGTAGCCCACGTTGTGGCAGAGGCGTAAATCGGCGGGGATGTCCACGCACTGCGGCTCCTTGGTGTAGAAGCGGCCGTTGTGGAAGTTGTCCGATTGCCAGCTGTAGTAGTCGTATTCGTCGGCGGCCGAGGCGGGGGAGGTGAGGAGGAGGAGGAGGAGGAGGAGGGACAGTGAGAGAGATAGTGCCATGGTGGAGAAGGGGTTAGTGAGTAGGGGTCCCCTCCGCTGCTGCCTGCTGTGGCTGTGGTTCTTTTGTCCCTGTGCCATGTTGCTCTGAGCTCTCGGAGGGAGAAAGAAAGGAGGTCCAACGTGACTCAGGGCTTCTGGAGGATAAAGGAAAACTCTTTGTGCTAAAGAAACAAACTAGAATCCTTTTTCCTGTCCAAGAACGAGAGCAGAAGCGGAGACACCAAACAAAAAGAAAGTGTGTATTCCTGTCTTCTTTCAACAGAGAGAAAATGATTGTGTTAGTGTGTGTCCAGTCCTCTCCTCCCCGCGCTGGTAGAGATGTGTGTCTCTGTCTCACGTGGTCGTAAGAAGGGAGACAAGGGTCGAGGGTAAGACGAGGGGTGAGTGGAGGGTGAGTGCTGTGTGCGCCTCCTTTCCCTCTGTCTAACTCTCTGTCAAACTCTAACTCTATCTCTCTCTTGCTCTCTCCCTGCAGTTCTCTCTATCTCACTCCACAGCTGTCTCTTCCTCTGTCTCTACCTCCACCTCTCTCCTGCTCTCTCTGTGTGTGTGGAGCAGCTACAGTATACCAGCTAGTGGGATAGTTTCTCCCTGTATGCTGTCAGGCCTCCTAGCAGACTGCCTCCCACTGGCCCCACACAGCGCTACCTCAGCCAATCAAAGACCAGGAGGAGGTCCTGAGAGGGGGAAGAGATTCTTCCCCCCCACCTCACCCTCTCTGGTAGACACTCCCTGAGGCAGAGAGAGGCAGGCAGAGAGAGGGAGAGAGAGAGAGAGAGAGAGAGAGAGAGAGAGAGAGAGAGAGAGAGAGAGAGAGAGAGAGAGAGAGAGAGAGAGAGAGAGAGAGAGAGAGAGAGAGAGAGAGAGAGAGAGAGAGAGAGAGAGAAACCCTCCAACCCCAAAAGGCCTGTGGTGTTGATGGTATTATAAACAAAATGAGAAAATATACAAATTCAATTCCTCTGCAGTATAATCATCTCTGCAGTATAATCTTCAACATTTATATCAATGAATTGGCAAGGTCACCAAAACAGTCTGGAGCACCCGTCCTCACCCTACTGGACTCGGAAATGAAATGTCTACTGTTTTTATTTTATTTTATTTTTTATTTTAATTTTTTTACACATATACACACATACACACACACACACACACACACACACACACACATACATACATACATACATACATACATACATACATACATACATACATACATATACATACATATCCTTTAAAAATATATATATATATTCCCCTTTATTACTTTCCAACCCCGCCACCCTTTCCCTACTTGGAGTAAACTAGTGAACAACAATGCTTACTGTACAAATGTCTACTGTTTGCTGATGATCTGGTGCTGTCCTCAACCAAAGAGGGCCTGCAGCAGCACATAGATCTTCTGCACAGATTCTGTCAGACTTGGGCCCTAACAGTAAATCTCAGTAAGACAAAAATAATGGTGTTCCAAAAAAGGTCCAGTTGCCAGGACAAAAAATACAAATTCTATCTCAACTCTGTTGCCCTAGAGCACACAAATAATTATACCTACTTCAGTCTAAACATCAACACCACAGGTAACTTCCACAAGGCTGTGAACGATCTAAGAGACAAGGCAAGAAGGGCCTTCTATGCCATCAAAAGGAACATACAATTTGACATACCAATTAGGATCTGGCTAAAAATACCTCAATCAGTTATATAACCCATTGCCCTCTATGGTTGTCAGGCCTGGAGTCAACTCACCAATCAAGAATTCACAAAATGGGACAAACACCCAATTGAGACTCTGCATGCATAATTCAACAAAAATATACTTTGTGTCCAACGCAAACCCCAAACAATACATGCAGAGCAGAATTAGGACAATACCCGCTAGTTATCAAAATCCAGAAAAGAGCTGTTAAATTCTACAACCATCTAAAAGGAAGTGATATCCACACATTGCAACACAAAGTCCTCACCTACAGAGAGTTGAACATAGAGAAGAGTCCCCTCAGCCAGCTGGTTCAGGGGTTCTGTTCACAAACACCAACAGACCCCACAGAGCCCCAGGACAGCAACACAATTAGACCCAAACCACATCATGAGAAAACAGAAAGATAACTATATGGCACAATGGAAAGACTCAACCAAAAAACAGAGCAAATTGGAATGCTATCTGGCCCTTAACAGAGAGGACACAGTGGCAGAATACCTGATCACATTGACTGACTCAAAATTAAGACTACGTACCAGTGATGTAAAGTACTTAAGTAAAAATACTTTAAAGTACTACTTAAGTAGTTTTTTGTAGTATCTGTACTTTACTTTACTATTTCTATTTTTGACAACTTTTACTTTTACTTCACTACATTTCTAAAGAAAATATTGTACTTTTTACTCCATACATTTTACCTGACACCCAAAAGGACTTCTGAATGCTTAGCAAGACAGGAAAATGGTCAAATTCATGCACTTATCAAGACAACACATGGTCATCCCTTCTGCCTCTGATCTGGCAGACCCACTAAACACAAATGCATCTTTTGTAAATGATGTCTGAGTGTTGGAGTGTGTCCCTGGCTATCCATAAATGTTTAAAACAAGAAAATGGTGCAGCCTGCTTCGCTTCATAGAAGGAATTTGAAATGATTTATACTTTTACTTTTACTTTTGATACTTCAGCATATTTTAGCAATTACATTTACTTTTGATACTTAAGTATATTTAGAACCAAATACTTTTAGACTTTTACTCAAGTAGTATTTTACTGGGTGACTTTTACTTTTACTTGAGTAACTTTCTAATAAGGTATCTATACTTTTACTCAAGTATGACAATTGGGAACTTTTTCCACCACTGCTATGTACAGACTCAGTGAGCATAGACTTGCTATTGAGAGAGGTCGACATAGGCAGACCTGGATTTCAAGAGAAGACTAGATATGTGCCCTCTGTCCACAAAATGAAGTGCAAACTGAGCTGCACTTCCTAACCTTCTGCCAAATGTATGACCACATTAGTGATACATCTTTACCACAGATCACACAGACAAAGAATTTGAAAACAAATCTAACATTGATAAACTCCCTTATCTGTTAGGCGAAATACCTCAATGTTCAATCACAGCAGCAAGATTTGTGGCCCGTTGCCATGAGAAAAGGGCAACCAGTTGAGCACAAACAACATTGTAAATACCACCAATATTTATCTGTTAATTTATCTTCCCCCACTATTCGTACTACAACTATTTGCACATTGCTAAAACACTGATAGCTGATAATATAAAACTCTCTCTCGTTCTCTCTCTCTCTCTCTCTCTAACACACACACACACACACACCACAGGAGGCTGTTGAGGAGAGGACGGCTTATAATAATGGCTGTAACGGAGCGAATGGAATGGTATCAAAAATGATGTCTTTGATACAATACCACTTATTCCGCTCCAGCCATTACCACGAGCATGTCTTCTCCAAGTAAGGTGCCACCAACTCAATGTAGCGCACAAACCTTTCACTGCCACCACACTCTCTGTGTGTGTGTGTGTGTGTGTGTCTGTGTGTATGGGTCCTGTGATTGAGTCAGGCAGGCTACAACAGCTACAGGTGGCTAGGTCGTTTGGTTACCCTCTGTGAGATATGCTAATGTCTATGGTGGTGTTGAATAGAGGCTCGCTGCCTGTCTGTCTCTTTCCATCAGTAACACTGACACACAGAGGGGCCCAGCCATAGCATCAAAATGAATCAAATTCTCATTCAACGCTCATCCAATCGCATTCAAAGCACTCCGACTTAGTGAGTGGACTGGTGGCCACATCCATTCACATGGATGTATCACATGGACGTATCATATGGATGTATCACATGGATGTATCACATGGATGTATCACATGGACGTATCATATGGATGTATCACATGGATGTATCACATGGATGTATCATATGGATGTATCATATGGATGTATCATATGCTCACAATTAGGTGTTTTCTCAGTGTTCTAAACATGCAACATATTCTGTTGTGTCACCATATTGGGTGGACAAAGAAAGTACTAATAGATTTAAGAGCTATTTCCCCTCTAATTAGGGGGGTCAAACACACACATCACTCAGCCCAGTGACCATGCAGCTTTGCTGAAACCTCCTCACTGCTGGAACCTATGGACGTACGGCACTGTCCAGACATTCACATCAATACCACAAGATAGCAGGGTTAGAGATTGGGTATTTGTCAATTGCTTTTCTTGACTTATTCATTTTAGCTTCTAATCGAGCATAAGGCCCTCAATCAGACACAATTATTTGTGGATTTGTGTTTGTATGTTTTTTGTCATGCTAAAGCAGGTGGAAACATTATAATTAGGATTAGCATTTCATAGCATTTTTCTGGTTGTCACGATCGTCTAAAACAGGAGCAGACCAATACGCAGCGCGTTGAGTGAACATGATGACTTTAATTGATAAAGCACGTAAAATACAAAACAAAAGACGATAGTGAAGTCCAACAGTGACTATGACTGAAACGGAACAAAAACCCACAACCACAAGGTGAAAACACACAGTATAAATATGGCTCCCAATCAGAGATAACGAGCCGACAGCTGACACTCGTTACCTCCGATTGGGAGTCACTGACCAAACACGGAAACAAAACCAAAACCAAACACAACAAATGAACACACCCTATACCCAACACAACCAAATGAATACACCCTGGCTCAAACAACACAGTCCCGGAGCCAGAGCGTGACAGTACCCCCCCCTAAAGGCGCGGACTGCGACCGCGCCTCAATACGGGCTAAACAAGGGAGGGCTGGGCGGGCATACCTCCTCGGCGGTGGTTCTGGCTCCGGTCGTGGTCCCCACCCCACCATAGTCACTACCCGCTTTCGTAGCCTCCTCCAACTGACCCCCACCGGATTAAGGGGCAGCACCGGACTAAGAGGCAGCACCGGACTAAGGGGCAGCACCGGACTAAGGGGCAGCACCGGACTAAGGGGCAGCACCAGACTAAGGGGCAGCACCGGACTAAGGGGCAGATCCTGGCTGGCTGGCTCTGGCGGATCCTGGCTGGACGGCTCATGGCTGGCTGACGGATCTGGCTGCTCATGGCTGGCGGAAGGCTCTGGCTGATCCTGTCTGGCGGAAGGCTCTGGCTGATCCTGTCTGGCGGAAGGCTTTAGCGGCTCCGGTCTGGCGGACGGCTCTGAAGGCTCATGGCAGACGGGCGGCTTATGCAGCGCTTGGCAGACGGACAGTTCAGACGGCGTTGGGCAGACAGGCAGTTCAGGCGCCTTTGGGCAGACGGGCAGTTCAGGCGCCGTTGGGCAGACGGGCAGTTCAGGCGCCGTTGGGCAGACGGGCAGTTCAGGCGCCGTTGGGCAGACGGTCAGTTCAGGCGCCGTTGGGCAGACGGCAGACTCTGGCCGTCTGAGGCGCACCGTAGGCCTGGTGCGTGGTGCCGGAACTGGAGGTACCGGGCTGAGGACACGCATCTCAGGGCTAGTGCGGGGAGAAGCAACAGGGCATGCTGGACCCTGGGAACACACATAAGGCCTAGTGCGTGGTGCCGGAACTGGTGGTCCCGGGCTGAGGACACGCATCTCAGGGCTAGTGCGGGGAGCAGGAACAGGCCGGACCGGGCTGGCGACGCGCACCGTAGGTTTGGTGCGAGTGGCAGGAACAGGCCGGGTCGGGCTGGCGACGCGCACCGTAGACTTGGTGCGGGTGGCAGGAACAGGCCGGACCGGGCTGGCGACGCGCACCGTAGACTTGGTGCGGGTGGCAGGAACAGGCCGGACCGGGCTGGCGACGCGCACCGTAGTCTTGGTGCGGGTGGCAGGAACAGGCCGGGTCGGGCTGGCGACGCGCACCGTAGACTTGGTGCGGGTGGCAGGAACAGGCCGGACCGGGCTGGCGACGCGCACCGTAGGCTTAGTACGTGGAGCAGGAACCGGCCGGGCTGGACTGGCGACGCACACCGTGGGCTTGATGCGTGGAGTAGGAACAGGCCGGTCCGTACTGGGAACACACACCACTGGCTTTAACTGGGAATCAGGAACGGGCCGGACCGGACTGGTAACACACATCAGTCTCTCACGCCGTGCCGCAACAACTTCCCTTCCTCTACTCGCCAATGGCTCCCGTAATCCGATAGCCTTCTCTCCACATCTCCCTGTGGCAGCCTCCTGCTGCCCAACCGCCCAAGCCATGTGCCCCCCCCAAAAAACGTTTTGGGGTTGCCTCTCGTCCATCCGACGATGGCCCTGCTGACGCCGTTGCTCCTCTCCTGCCAGGTTCTCCCCCTTCATCGCCCTCCGGTACCGGACGGCCTCCTCCTGCGTAATATGTCCCCAGCCGAGGAGGACATCCACCAGCGTCCTCTCCTGCGGGTGTTCCTGTATACGCTGCTTGGTCCTTTTGTGGTGGGTTTTTCTGTCACGATCGTCTAAAACAGGAGCAGACCAATACGCAGCGCGTTGAGTGAACATGATGACTTTAATTGATAAAGCACGTAAAATACAAAACAAAAGACGATAGTGAAGTCCAACAGTGACTATGACTGAAACGGAACAAAAACCCACAACCACAAGGTGAAAACACACAGTATAAATATGGCTCCCAATCAGAGATAACGAGCCGACAGCTGACACTCGTTACCTCCGATTGGGAGTCACTGACCAAACACGGAAACAAAACCAAAACCAAACACAACAAATGAACACACCCTATACCCAACACAACCAAATGAATACACCCTGGCTCAAACAACACAGTCCCGGAGCCAGAGCGTGACACTGGTATGACTTCCAGTACCACTATGAACAAATCTACATTTCTCCCATTTCAGGGAGAGATTAAACAAGAATCCATGTGATCATGTGATGGTCATATCAATATGTGATGATCACAGGGGAAATTGACTAAGACTACTGTCACCCTCTGCACTGTTCTCTCCCCACAGACCAAAACTATTGGTCTACAACGATCAATCTAGATGTTTTTTTCCCCCTTTATTTTAGCAGGGAGTCGCATTGAGACCAAGGCCTCTTTTCCAAGGGAGCCCTGCGTGGACACAATTTATAAAAATGTACAACATTCAAACATACAATACTACAAGCAATTTAAGAAGCAAACACATTCATCAACAATGAGCTCCTTCATTAACAACTTGAACTGAACTGGAGGCACCAGAGCATCAGGGTGCAGAGAGCTCTGCAGATCATTCCATGTACGGGGCGCAAAAAAAAAAAATGAATGCAGATTTACCTAATTGTGTAGAGATCAACTGGACCTCTAGAGTAAACCATCCATGTGATTGGGTCTGGTGACTCGTATGTCTGTAATTGAACAATGAAGTAAGGTATGGTGGAAGTTTGCACAAGAGGTCTTTACAAACAAAAAGAGAGCAGTGCATTGATCTACGAGATTTAAGAGAGGGCCAGACTACTTTCTGATACAGAATGCAGTGATGTGTACTGAACCTATTGCCCGTAATAAAGCATAGTGCGCTATGATAAACTGCGTCCAATGGCTTCAATACAGTGGCAGCTGCATTCATATAGACGATATCACCATAGTCTAAAGCTGGAATGAATGTCGAATGATTTGTTTTCTGCTATTTAACTATTGTAAAGTAAAACTGATAAGACAATAATAGATTGGCAGATATTGATAAAGTGTTATATTATATCAACAATTGTATCAACCCTGTATGATTGTTGATGTATGACAGATGTTATAATATAGCATTATTATTGTGGTAGTAGATTGTTAGACTGTAAGTGTCTGGACGGCACTGACTTGATGCAATGAATTAGCTCATGATTATGTCATAGTATTGAGGTAAAATTATGTCCAATGTTTATCACACTCCATCAAGTAAGAGGTGAGAGTATGGACCTTTTTTTGTTAATATCTACAGTTTATTATTGGCTCTCCAGGGATTATATCACATAACACTCCTCTGCCAATAATGTTTATTGTAGAATTGTCACGATCGTCTATAAAGGGAGCAGACCAATACGCAGCGCGTTGAGTGAACATGATGACTTTAATAAAGAAAGCACGTAACTACAAAACAAAAGACGATAGTGAAGTCCAACAGTGACAAAATACTGAACCTGGAACAAAAACCCACAACCACAAGGTGAAAACACACAGTATAAATATGGCTCCCAATCAGAGATAACGAGCCGACAGCTGACACTCGTTACCTCCGATTGGGAGTCATTGACCAAACCTAGAAAAGAACCCCACAGAACTGCAAACATAGAAATACACCCAAATCCCAACAAAACAAAATACACCCTGGCTCAAATACAAAAGTCCCGGAGCCAGAGTGTCACAGTACCCCCCCCTAAAGGTGCGAACTCCGGGCGCACCAGCATACAGTCTAGGGGAGGGTCTGGGTGGGCGTCTGTCCACGGTGGCGGTTCTGGCCCTGGTCGTGGTCCCCACCCCACCTTAGTCACTATCCGCTTCCGTAGCCTCCTCCACATGACCACCCCCCAACTAAACCCCACTGGATTAAGGGGCGGCACCGGACTAAAAGGCAGCACCGGACTAAGGGGCAGTACCGGACTAAGGGGCAGCACCAGGATAAGGGGCAGCACCGGGCTAAGGGACAGCACCGGACTCAATGGCGGATCCTGGCTGGCTGGCTCTGGCTGATCCTGGCTGGACGGCTCTGGCGGATCCTGGCTGGACGGCTCATGGCTGGCTGAAGGATCTGGCTGCTCATGGCTGGCTGACGGATCTGGCTGCTCATGGCCGGCTGACGGATCTGGCTGCTCATGGCTGGCCGACGGATCTGGCTGCTCATGGCTGGCCGACGGATCTGGCTGCTCATGGCTGGCTGAAGGATCTGGCTGCTCATGGCTGGCTGACGGATCTGGCTGCTCATGGCTGGCTGACGGATCTGGCTGCTCATGGCTGGCTGACGGATCTGGCTGCTCATGGCTGGCCGACGGATCTGGCTGCTCATGGCTGGCCGAAGGCTCTGGCTGATCCTGTCTGGCGGAAGGCTCTGGGTGATCCTGTCTGGCGGAAGGCTCTAGCGGCCCCGGTCTGGCGGACGGCTCTGAAGGCTCATGGCAGACGGGCGGCTTTGCAGGCTCAGTCCAGACGGCCAGTTCAAGCGCCTTTGGGCAGACGGGCAGTTCAGGCCCCGTTGGGCAGACGGCAGACTCTGGCCGTCTGAGGCGCACCGTAGGCCTGGTGCGTGGTGCCGGAACTGGAGGTACCGGGCTGAGGACACGCATCTCAGGGCTAGTGCGGGGAGAAGCAACAGGGCATGCTGGACCCTGGGAACGCACATAAAGCCTAGTGCGGAGAGCAGCAACAGGGCATGCTGGACCCTGGGGACGCACATAAGGCCTAGTGCGGAGAGCAGCAACAGGCCGGACCGGGCTGGCGACGCGCACCGTAGGTTTGGTGCGAGTGGCAGGAACAGGCCGGGTCGGGCTGGCGACGCGCACCGTAGACTTGGTGCGGGTGGCAGGAACAGGCCGGACCGGGCTGGCGACGCGCACCGTAGGTTTGGTGCGAGTGGCAGGAACAGGCCGGGTCGGGCTGGCGACGTACACCGTAGGCTTAGTACGTGTGGCAGGAACAGGCCGGGCTGGGCTGGCGACGCACACCGTAGGTTCTGTGCGTGGAGCAGGAACAGGCCGGGCTGGGCTGGCGACGCACACCGTAGGTTCTGTGCGTGGAGCAGGAACAGGCCGGGCTGGGCTGGCGACGCACACCGTAGGTTCTGTGCGTGGAGCAGGAACAGGCCGGGCTGGGCTGGCGACGTACACCGTAGGCTTAGTACGTGGAGCTGGAACAGGCCGGTCCGTACTGGGAACACACACCACTGGCTTTAACTGGGGATCAGGAACGGGCCGGACCGGACTGGTAACACACATCAGTCTCTCACGCCGTGCCGCAACAACTTCCCTTCCTCTACTCGCCAATGGCTCCCGTAATCCGATAGCCTTCTCTCCACATCTCCCTGTGGCAGCCTCCTGCTGACCAACCGCCCAAGCCATGTGCCCCCCCCAAAAAACTTTTTGGGGTTGCCTCTCGTCCCTCCGACGATGACCCTGCCGACGCCGTTGTTCCTCTCTCCGTCGCCTCTCCACTGTCTCGCTCCATGGACGGCGATCCATCCCCTCCAGGATTTCCTCCCAAGTCCAGGACCCTTTTCCGTCCAAAATCTCCTCCCATGTCCAGACCTTTGGAGCTGGGTCCTGTTGCCGCTTGACACGCTGCTTGGTCCTCTTATGGTGGGTTTTTCTGTCACGATCGTCTATAAAGGGAGCAGACCAATACGCAGCGCGTTGAGTGAACATGATGACTTTAATAAAGAAAGCACGTAACTACAAAACAAAAGACGATAGTGAAGTCCAACAGTGACAAAATACTGAACCTGGAACAAAAACCCACAACCACAAGGTGAAAACACACAGTATAAATATGGCTCCCAATCAGAGATAACGAGCCGACAGCTGACACTCGTTACCTCCGATTGGGAGTCATTGACCAAACCTAGAAAAGAACCCCACAGAACTGCAAACATAGAAATACACCCAAATCCCAACAAAACAAAATACACCCTGGCTCAAATACAAAAGTCCCGGAGCCAGAGTGTCACAAGAATATAGAGTTGAGCCAGTTACAGCTTCCGCCCTTATCTGTCAAAGCCCTAGTTAAAGTTCCTGTTGAGACATTGCAGAATGATATAACGTGAAAACAGAATCTCTGCCAGCAGAGTCAACAGTCACTTAGCTCTATGAGGAGCACAGGAGGTTGGTGGCACCTTAATTGGGGAGAATGTGCTCGTGGTAATGGTATCAATACTGTACATCAAACACATTCCATAGTATTTATCTGTACCTGTCTGATTCAATCTTGTCGTGAATTATTTTGGACCCGAACCTCCCTGATCAGTGGAACTCAATTTAGCTCCCAAAGCTACCTTTACAAAAAATCATGTGAAAAGAACAAGTGAAAAAACACATGTGAACAAATCACACAAATCACAAAAATCACGTGAAATGTTAGACACGGGATTTTAGGACCCGTGACGTTTCACATGAATGTTTCACATGTGAACAAATCACATTTGAAAAATGTCACGTGAGGGAAAATGTTGGTTTCCCCAACATTTCACATGTGATATTATACATTTCACATGTGATAATATACATTTTATGTGTGCTTTTGTAAGTGGTGGGATTAGAACCCAGGTCTCCCACAGGAGAAGCCAACGTCGTGGTCCTTTCCTGCAGTCAAATGACCTATTGGCCTCATGGATAAATGTTAATAACCTCTTAATATTATCATAATTACATCATTAATAAACATTTAAAAATTAAAAAACGCTGAAAATCAGTTTTTTCCATGCCAAACGGTTTTGTTGTATTTCAGTCTTCTGTGATGTATATAAAGTGTCATATTGGGATGAAAACACAAAATGTAATACATTTAAACTCTATATCTGACATGGTACATAACCATGTGTGTGAGGTTTCAAAGTAGATTTGTTTAAGACTACCACGAAACACTCTGTGTGACCCTGATTTAGCCCACTGCAGTAAAAGGTTAACTATTAGACCAAGCGGGCCAAAACTAATTTTTAAGCCGCAGGCGGGGCTACCTCATCATGTGACCATGAGCAACCATGACTGACTCATGTCCGCTACACTTTCACATGTGCATTTTAGCATTTTAATGTCAACCAGGGCTGTCAAACGATTCAAACATTCACATGTGAAACTGCAAATTTGACGTGTTTGTTTTGTAAGGGTATTGCCTAGGCTTTAGCTCAGAGGGATAATGAAGTCTTGAGTTAAACAGAGGACCTTGGTGGTTCTAGTTGCTCTACTCTCCTCTTCCACCCCTTCATTCCTCTCTCTCTCCTCTTCCACCCCTTCATTCCTCCCTCTCTCCTCTTCCACACCTTCATTCCTCCCTCTCTCCTCTTCCACACCTTCATTCCTCCCTCTCTCCTCTTCCACACCTTCATTCCTCCCTCTCTCCTCTTCCACCCCTTCATTCCTCCCTCTCTCCTCTTCCACACCTTCATTCCTCCCTCTCTCCTCTTCCACCCCTTCATTCCTCCCTCTCTCCTCTTCCACACCTTCATTCCTCCCTCTCTCCTCTTCCACCCCTTCATTCCTCCCTCTCTCCTCTTCCACACCTTCATTCCTCCCTCTCTCCTCTTCCACCCCTTCATTCCTCCTTATCTCCACACCCACCCCTTCATTCCTCCCTGTCTCCTCTTCCACCCCTTCATTCCTCTCTCTCTCCTCTTCCACCCCTTCATTCCTCCCTCTCTCCTCTTCCACACCTTCATTCCTCCCTCTCTCCTCTTCCACCCCTTCATTCCTCCTTATCTCCACACCCACCCCTTCATTCCTCCCTCTCTCCTCTTCCACCCCTTCATTCCTCCCTCTCTCCTCTTCCACACCTTCATTCCTCCCTCTCTCCTCTTCCAACCCTTCATTCCTCCCTCTCTCCTCTTCCAACCCTTCATTCCTCTCTCTCTCCTCTTCCACACCTTCATTCCTCCTTATCTCCACACCCACCCCTTCATTCCTCCCTCCGTCCCTTCACTCCTCTGTTCAGATTGGCTCATTTTACTGATTGAGAGAGGCCTCCAGATCTTTGAAACAGAGCTAATCAATATTAGGAGCCAATATTGGAGCTAATGATCGGGGGACTTTAGTCTCTACTGATAAGGTATGTAGATGGTGTCAGAAAACACAAACTTAGACATGCTGGCATGTACTCTCACACACTCATGAACACACACACACACACACATACGTAAACAAGAAAAATGCCAATGTGTTAGAGCAGTCCTGATACAGGTAACTGCCAAAATAAAGGAAACACCAACATCAAGTGTCTTAATAGGGTGTTGGGCCCCCAGGCCTCGGAACAGCTTCAACGAGACTTGGCATAGATTCTACAAGTGTCTGGAACTCTATTGGAGGGATGCAACACCATTCTTCCACGAGAAATTACATAATTTGGTGTTTTGTTGATGGTGGTGGAAAATGTTGTCTCAGGCGCCGCTCCAGAATCTACCAAAAGTGTTCAATTGGGTTGTGAACTGGTAACTGAGACAGCCATGGCATATGGTTTACATAAACTATATATACAAAAGTATGTGGACATCCCTTCAAATTACTGGATTCGGCTATTTCAGCCACACCCGTTGCTGACAAGTGTATAAAATTGAGCACACAGCCATGCAATCTCCATAGACAAACATTGGATGGCCTTACTGAAGAGCTCAGTGACCTTCAATGTGGCACCGTCATAGGATGCCAAATTTCTGCCCTGCTAGAGCTGCCTCGGTCAACTGTAAGTGCTGTTATTGTGAAGTGGAAACGTCTAGGAGCAACAACGGCTCAACCACAAAGTGGTAGGCCACACAAGCTCACAGAACGGGACCGCCAAGTGCTGAAGTGTGCAGCACTTAAAAATCATCTGTCCTTGGTTGCAACACTCACTACCGAGTTCCAAACTGCCTCTGGAAGCAACGTCAGCACAAGAACTGTTCGTCGGGAGCTTCATGAAATGGATATCCATGGCCGAGCAGCCGCACACAAGCCATGCGCAATGCCAAGTGTCGGCTGGAGTGGTGTAAAGCTCGCCGCTACTTGACTCTGGAGAAGTGGAAACGCGTTCTCTGGAGTGATGAATCACGCTTCACCATCTGGCAGTCCGATGGACGAATCTGGGTTTGGCGGATGCCAGGAGAACGCTACCTGCCCCAATGCATAGTGTCATCTGTACAGTTTGGTGGAGGAGGAATAATGGTCTGGGGCTGTTTTTCCATGGTTCAGGCCCCTTAGTTCCAGTGAACGGAGGTCTTAACGCTACAGCATACAATGACATTCTAGATAATTCTGTGCTTCCAACTTTGTGGCAACAGTTTGGGGAAGGCCTTTTCCTGTTTCAGCATGACAATGCTCCCATGCACAAAGCGAGGTCCATACTGAAATGGTTTGTCGAGATCGGTGTGGAAGAACTTGACTGGCCTGCATAGAACCCTGACCTCAACCCCATCAGACACCTTTGGGATGAATTGGAACGCCGACTGAGAGCCAGGCCTAGTCGCCCAACATCAGTGCCCGACCTCACTAAAACTCTTGTGGCTGAATGGAAGCAAGTCCCCGCAGTAATGTTCCAACATCTAGTGGATAGCCTTCCCAGAAGAGTTGAGGCTGTTATAGCAGCAAAGTGGGGGACCAACTCCATATTAATACCCATGATTTTGGAATGAGATGTTCGGCGAACAGGTGTCCACATAGTTTTGGTCATGTAGTGTAGTTTTCATGCTCCTGAAACCAGTGCTTAATTTGTATTTCGGGAGGCCCGGAACACATAGTGAGCACGAGAGGGGTGGTTTTCCGGGGGGCTCTGAGGTACCGGAACACATAGTGAGCACGAAAGGGGTGGTTTTCCGGGGGGCTCTGAGGTACCGGAACACATTGAGAAACAAAGTGACTAACACAACGTAGCAGGTAAGTAGCCTACTATCTATGGTGGTGAAACGGACAGCACTCTCCAAGGTGCTGATTAATTCAAAGCATTTCAGACGTCACTGCAGTATACCCACATACTTGAGTATAGCTGCAGGGCTTACACAAGTCAGAATATCTTATAGGCTAATTTTCGAGACATAAATGTACAGCAACATGTTTAGACAACACTGCAGAACACCCGCCATATGCATATGCACACATACTCAGCTGTGGGGCTTACAAGACCCGAATTTCATATAATTTTGTAGCAGTAGAACAAATATCACAATATCGGAATATGACTTCAAATAAAATAAATCAATGTAGGCTACATCAGAACACACATATCAGAATGTATAGGCCTCCTGCCTATGTGATAATATGAAGCACATAATATGTGCTTCATATTATATATTCTATATATTCTGATATGTGTGTTCAGATTACTTTCACAGCACAAAACAAGTTTGTAAAGAAAACAAAAGTCCTACCTTAGTTTTCAAAACCTCCCACAATGACTCTCCCCATGTCAAGTCCATTTAACTGCTGAGAGTCCATTTCTTGCTCAACGCCATGAGCGGGTCTGTGGCTGTGACGTTTAGCCTCCTTCTAAGGCTGTTCTGAAGACTCTGGCTGCAGTGTATTTTTTCTCATTTTGAGTGTTAACTATAACCTGGGTGTCTACAAGGCTTGCTGCCACCAAATGTTCAAAACCTTTTTTCTGAGGACTCTTTGTTGTTGTTGTGTTTTACGTCTGAGACACAGGATGTTAACTCACTGTACATTCCACCCAGTATTTTGCTAGTTGAATCCCTCCAGTCGTCGCTAGACCCAAGCTCCCTACCGTTGAATTCTAAGCAAGCCAGGGGTCATACGTTTGCTTGTTCTTGACCTGCAAATTGCACCTGCTCCGAGCACTTCGTCAGTGGATGCACTGCCCCCTCCCCCCAAGCTCCCCGTCTCCCTCTCCCGCTGGGTCTGACAACTTGATTTAACGCTGATCGCTTTTATTAGAATGTCTACAGTGTGAACAGCAAAACAATTAATAAATCATGCCGCAAGATGTACCGGATCCGGGCAAATAGGTGCCGGAAAAAACAAAGTCAGTTCTGAGAGGTGCCGGATCCTGTTCCGGCAGGATCTGGCTCAAATTAAGCACTGCCTGAAACCATTCAGTGACCACTCGTGCCCTGTGGATGGGGTCATTGTCATGCTGGAAGAGGTCACTCCCATCAGGATAGAAATGCTTTACCATAGGTTGAAGGTGATCACTCAGAATGGCTGTGTATCTATTGGCGTTTGCCCTCTAAGGGGCTGAGTGGACCTAAACCATGCCAGGAAAACCATCATAATAGAGCCACTAGAACCCCTCAAGTATTTCCTTTATTTTGGAAGCTACCTGTAGATAGACTAGGACTGACCCCATTTAGTTCACTGGTCGATTATTTGGTCGATAGGCTGTTGGTTGACCGACATTTCTTTAGTCCAGCAGGAGCAAAAAAAGTAATGATAATGCTGTACAGGACACCTTTCTGATTGGCTCCTGTCATCATAATAAAACCTCCAGAACCCTCATTTACTCAAGTCTTTATTTTATTTTGGCAGTTACCGGTATAGTGCTGTTACCGGTATGGTGCTGTTACCAGTATGGTGCAGTTACCGGTATAGTGCTGTTACCGGTATGGTGCTGTTACCGGTATGGTGTTGTTACCGGTATGGTGATGTTACCGGTATAGTGCAGTTACCGGTATGGTGTTGTTACCGGTATGGTGCTGTTACCGGTATGGTGCAGTTACCGGTATAGTGCTGTTACCGGTATGGTGCTGTTACCAGTATGGTGCAGTTACCGGTATAGTGCTGTTACCGGTATGGTGCTGTTACCTGTATGGTACTGTTACCGGTATGGTGCAGTTACCGGTATGGTGCAGTTACCGGTATGGTGCAGTTACCGGTATGGTGCAGTTACCGGTATAGTGCTGTTACCGGTATGGTGCAGTTACCGGTATGCTGCAGTTACCGGTATAGTGCAGTTACCGGTATAGTGCTGTTACCGGTATGGTGCAGTTACCGGTATGGTGCAGTTACCGGTATGGTGCAGTTACCGGTATGGTGCAGTTACCGGTATGGTGCAGTTACCGGTATGGTGCAGTTACCGGTATAGTGCTGTTACCGGTATAGTGCAGTTACCTGTATAGTATTTTTAGAAAACACTGTGGATCACTTTCAAGTATTTTGACATTTCCTGTGTATTGTATAGTGAATAGCTGTGTCTTGTTATTTTTCCACAACTCTTTCTCTCTCTGCTATTGGCCACTCAGTCACATGTGCCAGAGTTTCCTGGTTTGAGATTGGAGGAAGGATTGAGATTAGGTCCAGGCTGCATTGAAAAGCCCAGAGGTTCAGCGTGGTTTGAAAAGACACACACAAACACCCCCCCCCCCCCCCCCCCACAAACCACCCCCCCCCCCACACACACACACACACACACACACACACACACACACACACACACACACACACACACACACACACACACACACACACACACACACACACACACACACACACACACACACACACACACAGCCCCCAGCCTCCCACCTCAAACAGCTAGAATAGGGATTAGCTGGCAGAGCTTTCAAAACAAGAGTAAAGTATTTTCCACTAGTCTCACACTGCAAACCAATATTGAGCTCAAATATCCCTTCTAAAATATGAAATATCTGTTTAGCACAACTTTAAAAAGACATGTTGATGCAACCTTGGGTGCTGCAGCCCCAAGAGCAATCCAATGACCTGCACTCATAAACTTCTTCAGCTATTTAATAAATTGAAAGAAATAACTTTATTTTATTTATTTAAGGAAGGTTGGTAGATTGACCTACAGTTCCGGCCAAATGTATTGGCAACATTGCACTTTTCTTAAATAATTCCCTATTTCTTCTCAAATAAGTTGAAATTGAAAAAAATAACTTTGGGTCTCCACACATTGTTATTGGACTTTCAAAATTGCAGAATCATTTTGGTTTTTGGAAACGTAAGTTTACTATGTTAATTTAGAAAATACATTTTGCCAACTCTTCAGCTGAAACATGCCTTTTTTTGGAAAACACTGAACATTTCATGATGCCCTGCACATGTTCAAGCCCTGCAGTACCAGAGCAGCAAAGCAACCCCACAGCATTATCAAACCTACCCAATCTTTGATTGTACGTTGTTCTAATCTTTGAACGCTTCATTTGGTCGTCGGTAAATATAGCGACGACCCCAAAAAAAAATAGGGCTCTAATTTTGGAGAATTAGAATATGATGATGGTAACGAGACGCTACTTATTCACCTCACATACAGTACACAGTATGGATCAATCAGACCAACAACTCTGATGTAAACAACAGGCTTCAAACTGACCTCAGGTCAGGTTTACATGTATCCTTTAATGGTCAATCTAAAGGCTTCTGGAAAGTAAGCTGATCCTAGATCTGTGCCAATGGGAAAGTCATAGTGACGTTTATATTGTTTTTCTGTAGACTTTAACCTCATTAGCAGACTAATCTGCATCTTAACTCCGGTTGTTTGCCAACAGTGTCTGAGGTTAGTCAGTTCAATCCACACAAAGAGAGGGTATATAATCCTGAAACATGCATGCACGTGCACACACTCACACACACACACACACACACACACACACACACACACACACACTCCACCCACTGTCTGAAAAATATGTGTTTTTTACAGTTAAATCCAGCTTTTACTTGAGTTGATTCAACATTTCAATGGTCTCCACTCAAGGCTCTGACTCTCTATGCTGAAGTCTCTCTCGATGAGTGACTGTTGCACGTACTTGTTGAAATGTGATGAAATCATGTAGGAGAATTTTCTCACCACACATTGAGATGGTGATAAACCCTGCTACCTGTCACACTGGACACCGGACAGAGGAGCAGGCAGCCAACCGTTTACACTACTTTTCACACGCCTCTCTCTTGCTTGCTCTTGTTTTCTCTCTCTCACTCTGTCACGCTCTCTCTCTCGCTTTCTCCCTCTCTCTGTCTCTTCTCTCTGTCTCTCTCTTCTCTCCCTCTCCCTCTCTGCTCTCTCTGTCTCTCTCTGTCTCTTCTCTCTGTCTCTTTCTATTGCACTCTCTCTCTCTCTCACTTTCATGCTTTCTCTGCACTAGAAGAGTTGAGGCCACCAAGGAGGGGTCAAAAGGTACACACAAACAAAACTCTGAGACACACACACTCACACACAAACTCAGACATACACACACTCGTGGACCTGTCCACTTGAGGTTCGGCCCTCACATTTGGCTCCTGTTTGTCCAATCAGACGGTGGCTGTGTGAAAAGGCCATTGAATGGATCAGCGTCATGGAGCCCAATGCAAAGAGACAGATCAGAGAAAGAGAGAGAATAAACCCAGCCAGTGATATGTGTGTGTGTGTTTGTGTGTGTGTGTGTGTGTGTGTGTGTGTGTGTGTGTGTGTGTGTGTGTGTGTGTGTGTGTGTGTGTGTGTGTGTGTGTATGTGTGTGGTGTATGTGTGTGTGTGTGTGTGTGCGTGTCAGCATGTGGTCCACTTCCAGTAAGTAGCTGTGGGTTACGTGACACTTCCTCTGACGTGTTGACACCACCACATTGCACATCCTGAGACACACACAAACACACCTCCAGCACCACTGTGCGCTGCAGCAAGGAACAAAATGGTATACACACAAAGTCTAACCACTGTTTAATAAGACAGTGACATGGAAAGAGACAGCTGGTCAAAATAGAAAGACCAGACAGGTGGCTTCCTTACTAAGAGCTGCGACTATCCGTCAACCTTTAGTATTATATTATTATCTATATATCTATATTTTGTCTAGAGTTTAACCATGGTGATAAAATTCACACGGCTGGTATGTTTGCATGTGTGGGTGTCCTTTCTATATATGAGTCCTTCCACCTCAAAAAAAGCACAAGAAAGAAGATTGACAGCCACCATCTCAGATCATTCTGAAATCGTTTCTGTAGTTAGAAACAGATTAGATTAGCGTTCCTACAACATTTTTTGTTGAAAGATAATTTCTAATTAAGCTAATTGATTGTACCCAAATTGGCCATTTCAATGTATAGATTTAATATAATATTCAATAAATATACTACCCAAAATCCGATCTGGACCAAACCTCTTCTTAACAATTGTTTTAACCTTTATTTTTACCAGGGAATACATATTGAGACGTAGGTCACTTTTTCAAATGTGCACTGCACAATACAACACAAATATACTCATTATACACAAAATATACATATAGAGTGCATTCGGAAAGTATTCAGACCCATTGGCTTTTTCCACATTTTGTTACATTACAGCATTGTTCTAAAATTGATTAAATAAACAATTATCCTCATCAATCTACACACAATACCCCATAATGACAAAGTGAAAACAGGTTTTTAGAAATTGTTGCACATTCATAAAAAAATTAAAAAAGAATCAAATTAAATTGACTGGACATGATTTGGAAAGGCACACACCTGTCTATATATGGTCCCACAGTTGACAGTGCATGTCAGAGCAAAAACCAAGCCATGAGGTCGAAGGAATTGTCCGTAGAGCTCTGAGGCAGGATTATGTCGAGGCACAGATCTGGGGAAGGGTACCAAAAAATGTCTGCAGCATTGAAGGTCCCCAAGAACACAGTGGAGGTCACCACACTCAACCCACACATGAGTGTTATAGTACTGCATCTGCTTCAAAGTAGTGTATGGACAGTGACCTGCAAGTGCAGGGTACAAAAAGTCAAGTCATGAAAGAGATCTAGATACATGCACACTGTTGATTGCTCCAGCAGTGTTATTGTGCAGAAATACAACTGCAGGAGAAATCAACAGGTTATCGATTGTGTCGAGGCAAAGATCTGGGGAAGGGTACCAAAACATTTCTGCAGCATTGAAGGTCCCCAAGAAAGCAAAGGGGGATACAACTGAATGCATTCAACTGAAATGTGTCTTCCACATTTAACCCAACCCCTCTGAATCAGAGAGGTGTGGAGGGCTGCCTTAATCAACATCCACGGCACCCAGGGAACAGTGGGATAACTGCCTTGCTCAGCGGCAGAACGAAATATTTTTACCTTGACAGCTCGAGGATTCGATACAGCATCGGTTACTGGCCTAACGCTCCTACCCGCCAGGCAACCTGCCGCCTCATCATTCTTAAATGGAAGAAGTTTGGAACCACCAAGACTGTTCCTAGAGCTGCCTGCCCGGCCAAACTGAGCAATCGGGGGAAAAGAGCCTTGGTCAGGGAGGTGACCAAGAACCTGATGGTCACTCTGACATGGCTCCAGAGTTCCTCTGTGGAGATGGGAGAATCTTCCAGAAGGACAACCATCTCTGCAGCACTTAGGCCTTTATGGTAGAGTGGCCAGACAGAAGCCACTCCTCAGTAAAAAGCACTTGACAGCCCGCTTGGAGTTTGCCAAAAGGCACCTAAAGACTCTCAGACCATGAGAAATAAGAAACAGTTCATGTCAGAGCAATAACCAAGCCATGAGGTCGAAGGAATTGTCCGTAGAGCACCGAGACAGGATTTTGTCGAGGCACAGATCTGGAGAAGGATACCAAAACATTTCTGTAGCATTGAAGGTCCCCAAGAACACAGTGGCCTCCATCATTCTTAAATGAACCACCAAGATTCTTCCTAGAGTTTGCCGCCCAGCCAAACTGAGCAATCGGGGGAGAAGGGCCTTGGTCAGGGAGGTGACCAAGAACCTGATTGTCTCTCTGACAGAGCTCTACTTTTCCTCTGTGGAGATGGGAGAACCTTCCAGAAGGACAGCCATCTCTGCAGCACTCCACCAATTAGGTCTTTATGGTAGAGGGGCCAGACGGAAGCCACTCCTCAGTAAAAAGCACATGACAGCCTGCTTGGAGTTTGCCAAAAGGCACCTAAAGACTCCAAGACCATGAGAAACAATATTGTCTGGTCTGATGAAACCAAGATTGAACTCTTTGGCCTGAATACCAAGCGTCACGTCTGGAGGAAACCTGGCACCATCCCTAAGGTGAAGCATGGTGGGGGCAGCATCATGTTGTGGGGATGTTTATAAGCGGCAGGGACTGGGAGACTAGTCAGGATCGAGGCAAAGATGAACGGAGCAAAGGACAGAGAGATCCTTGATGAAAACCTGCTCCAGAGCGCTCAGGACCTCAGACTGGGGTGAAGGTTCACCTTCCAACAGGACAACGACCCTTAGCACACAGCCAAGACAACACAGGATTGGCTTCGGGACAAGTCTCTGAATGTCCTTAAGTGGCCCAGTCAGAGCCCGGAATTGAACCTACTCCTTCAAGGGTTTTTCTTTATTTTTACTGTTTTCAAGTGCTCAGCATGTGTGGGAACTCCTTCAAGACTGTTGGAAAAGCATTCCAGGTGAAGCTTGTTGAGAGAATGCCAAGAGTGTGCAAAGCTGTCATCAAGGCAAAAGGTGGCTATTTCAAGAATCTCAAATATAAAATATATTTTGATTTGTTTAACACTTTTCTGATTACTACATGATTCCATATGTGTTATTTCATAGTTTTGATGTCTTCACTATTGTTCTGCAATGTAAAAAATAGTAAAAATAAAGAAAAACCCTGGAATGAGTAGGTGTGTCCAAACTTTGGACAGGTAGTGTATATATATACACATTAAAATACAAAAACACAGTCATTGTAAGCACAAGTGAAATATCACAAATCACCCAGAAAAACATTTATATTCCTCCACAAATAATTCCCCAATCACTAATCTAATCTAAACTGCACGAACAGCACCAGAACATTAAGATTAAATGTATTTTGAATTTTGTTCCAGCAATACATTGCATTAAAACTAAAAGCAGATTTACCTAGCTCGGTGAAGACCCTAGGAACCTGAAGAGTTAACCAATCCTGTGAACGGCGTAGCAGTGTGGTCGCTTTTATTTTCGTCCTGTGTAAATATCCCGTTTCTTGTTTTTTTGTCTATATTTCTCAATTTTTTACTTTCATTCTTTAACTAAATATACTTTCCTGCAACCCGCCTCACCCAACGTGGAAAGGATTCTATTATTTCTTTATAACTTTCATCAAGAACCGTAAGCTGAAAATAGTGGCTACCTGTTATTAGTCACCGTTAGCGTCTTCACCATTGTCCGTGGCCTACACTATCCACCAGCCAGCTCTAGCTCTAGCCTGGACAATTCGTCGGCCAGTCTGCACAGCGTGCTATCGACCCAGCGTGCTATCGACCCAGAGCTTATTGGACTTTCTGCCGGAATGACTGGACCCTAGCGCCGGATCATCACAACCAGCTAGCTAGCTGCAACCTGTTGTTGGCTGATTACCATTACCATTGCCCTATAGCAAGCACCAGTTAGCCTTGAGCTAGCCTCAGGCCCATCTCCCGGCTATCTACCTCTCTGTCAACCGGACGGGACCTCCTAGTGTTGACACTGAGCCCCGCCGATCCAACACGACTGGTTTGCCGACGAAATAGTCTGATGTGGTTTCAACAGGCTTCCCGTTGCGACGACCACGAAGATCCATCTGCCAGCCCCGGCCCGCTAGCACACGCAAACTACAACTGTGCTCCCTGCTAACTGTGCTGAAGCACCAATTTGAACTGCTCTCGGACTCACATATTGCTGTTCACTGGACCTTATGATCACTCAGCTGCACAGCTGATGCCTGCTGGACTGTTCCTTTACACGGTACTCTGTCCTGTTTATTCTGTTTAGTCTTAGCCCAAACATTATCGCTATTTCCAGTTGTGTCTTAGCTCTCTCTAATAACACATGTGACTGCTTTATGCCTCTCTCCCATGTCAATTATGCCTTGCCTATTGCTGTTTGGGTTAGTTCTTATTATACAATTTCAATGTAGAACCCCTAGTCCCTCTCAAACTGCCTCATATAGTTCCTTTGTTCCTCCCCCCATACACGCCGAGACCGGCTCAATCGATGCCTCCAATGACGCTATCTCTTTCATTGTTACCCAACGCTTAGGGTTACCTGAACTGTACTCATATCCTTCCATATCCTTTTCTGTACATAATGCCCTGAATCTTTTCTACAACGCCCGGAGAACTGCCCCCTTTATTCTATGTACCCAACGCACTAGAAGACCAGTTCTTAAAGCCTTTAGTCGTATCCTTATTCTAGTCCTCCTCTGTTCCTCTGGTGATGTAGAGGCTAACCCAGGCCCTGCAGCCCCCAGTATCACTCCTACTCCCCAGGAGCTATCATTTGTTGACTTCTGTAACCGTAAAAGTCTTGGTTTTCTGCACATAAATATCAGAAGCCTCCTTCTTAAGTTTGAGTTATTCACTGCGTTAGCACACTCCGCCAACCCTGATGTTCTAGCAGTGTCTGAATCCTGGCTTAGGAAGGCCACCAAAAATTCTGAAATTTCCATCCCCAACTATAACATTTTCCGTCTAGATAGAACTGCCAAAGGGGGTGGAGTTGCAATCTACTGTAGAGATAGCCTGCAGAGCTCCATCATACTATCCAGGTCTGTGCCCAAACAGTTTGAGCTTCTACTTCTAAAAATCCACCTTTCCAGAAATAAATCTCTCACTGTTGCCGCTTGCTACAGACCCCCCTCAGCCCCCAGCTGTGCCCTGGACACCATATGTGAATTGATTGCCCCCCATCTATCCTCAGAGTTCATACTGCTTGGTGACCTAAATTGGGATATGCTTAACACCCCGGCCATCCTACAATCTAAACTAGATGCCCTCAATCTCACACAAATTATCAACGAACCTACCAGGTACAACCCTAAATCCGTAAACATGGGTACCCTCATAGATATCATCCTGACTAACTTACCCTCTAAATACACCTCCGCTGTCTTCAACCAGGATCTCAGCGATCACTGCCTTATTGCCTGCGTCCGTAACGGGTCCGCGGTCAAACGACCACCCCTCATCACTGTCAAACGCTCCCAAAAACACTTCAGCGAGCAGGCCTTCCTAATTGACCTGGCCCAGGTATCCTGGATGGATATAGATCTCATTCCGTCAGTAGAGGATGCCTGGTTGTTCTTTAAAAGTAATTTCCTCTCAATCTTAAATAGACATGCCCCATTCAAAAAATACAGAACTAAGAACAGATATAGCCCCTGGTTCTCCTCAGACTTGACTGCCCTTGACCAGCACAAAAACATCCTGTGGCGTACTGCATTAGCATCAAATAGCCCCCGCGATATGCAACTTTTCAGGGAAGTTAGGAACCAATATACACAAGCAGTTAGGAAAGCAAAGGCTAACTTTTTCAAACAGAAATTTGCATCCTGTAGCACTAACTCCAAAAAGTTTTGGGACACTGTAAAGTCCATGGAAAATAAGAGCACTTCCTCCCAGCTGCCCACTGCACTGAGGCTAGGAAACACTATCACCACCGATAAATCTACAATAATCGAGAATTTCAACAAGCATTTTGCTACGGCTGGCCATGCTTTCCACCTGGCTACCACTACCCCGGCCACCAGCTCTGCACCCTCCGCTGCAACTTGCCCATGCCCCCCCCGCTTCTCCTTCACACAAATCCAGACAGCTGATGTTCTAAAAGAGCTGCAAAATCTGGACCCCTACAAATCATCTGGGCTAGACAATCTGGACCCTTTCTTTCTAAAACTAGCCGCCGAAATTGTCGCAACCCCTATTACTAGCCTGTTCAACCTCTCTTTCGTAACGTCTGAGATCCCCAGAGATTGGAAAGCTGCCGCGGTCATCCCCCACTTCAAAGGGGGTGACACTCTAGATCCAAACTGTTACAGACCCATATCCATCCTGCCCTGCCTTTCAAAAGTTTTTGAAAGCCAAGTCAACAAACAGATCACCGACCATTTCGAATCCCACCGTACCTTCTCCGCTATGCAATCCGGTTTCCGAGCTGGTCATGGGTGCACTTCAGCCACGCTCAAGGTCCTAAATGATATTATAACCGCGATCGATAATAGACAGTACTGTGCAGCCGTTTTCATTGACCTGGCCAAGGCTTTCGACTCTGTCAACCACCGCATTCTTATTGGCAGACTAAATAGCCTTGGTTTCTCAAATGACTGCCTCGCCTGGTTCACCAACTACTTCTCAGATAGAGTTCAATGTGTCAAATCGGAGGGCCTGTTGTCTGGACCTATGGCAGTCTCTATGGGGGTGCCACAGGGTTCAATTCTTGGGCCAACTCTTTTCTCTGTGTATATCAATGACGTCGCTCTTGCTGCTGGTGACTCTCAGATCCACCTCTACGCAGACGACACCATTTTGTATACATCTGGCCCTTCATTGGACACTGTGTTAACAAACCTCCAAACGAGCTTCAATTCCATACAACACTCCTTCAGTAGCCTCCAACTGCTCTTAAACACTAGTAAAACTAAATGCATGCTCTTCAACCGAACGCTGCTAGCACCCGCCCACCCGACTAGAATCACTACTCTAGACGGGTCTGACCTAGAGTATGTGGACAACTACAAATATCTAGGTGTCTGGTTAGACTGTAAACTCTCCTTCCAGACTCACATTAAGAATCTCCAATCCAAAGTTAAATCTAGAATCGGTTTCCTATTTCGCAACAAAGCCTCCTTCACTCATGCTGCCAAACATGCCCTCGTAAAACTGACTATCCTACCGATCCTTGACTTCGGCGATGTCATTTACAAAATAGCCTCCAACACTCTACTCAGCAAATTGGATGTTGTCTATCACAGTGCCATCCGTTTTGTCTCCAAAGCCCCATATAATACCCACCACTGTGACCTGTACGCTCTTGTTGGCTGGTCCTCACTACATATTCGTCGCCAAACCCACTGGCTCCAGGCCATCTATAAATCACTGCTAGGCAAATCCCCGCCTTATCTTAGCTCATTGGTCACCATAGCAACACCCACCCGTAGTCTGCGCTCCAGCGGGTATATCTCACTGGTCATCCCCAAAGCCAACACCTCCTTTGGCCGCAATTCCTTCCAGTTCTCTGCTGCCAATGACTGGAACAAATTGCAAAAATCTCTGAAGCTGGAGACACTTATCTCCCTCACTAACTTTAAGCATCAGTTGTCAGAGCACCTTACCGATCACTGCACCTGTACACAGCCCATCTGAAATTAGCCCGCCCAACTACCTCATCCCTATATTGTTATTTATTTTGCTCATTTGTACCCCAGTATCTCTATTTGCACATCATCTCTTGCACATCATTCCAGTGTTAATACTAAATTGTAATTATGTTGCACTATAGCCTATTTTATTGCCTTACCTCCATAACTTGCTAAATTTGCACACTGTATATTATATGTATTTCTGTTGTATTTTTGACTTTGTTTTGTTTTACCCCATATGTAACTCTGTGTTGTTGTTTTTATCGCACTGCTTTGCTTTATCTTGGCCAGGTCGCAGTTGTAAATGAGAACTTGTTCTCAACTGGTTTACCTGGTTAAATAAAGGTGAAAAAAAAAAAAAAATAATAATAATAATAATAAAATAAAAAATAAATAAAAGCAGATTTACCTAGCTCGGTGAAGACCCTAGGAACCTGAAGAGTTAACCAATCCTGTGAACAGGCTAGGCAACTCAGGTGTCTATACTTCAACAGCAAAGTTAGATAAGACGGAAGTTTATGAAGTAGGGCCTTGTAAACAAAAATTGAGTAATGTAGAGATCTACAGGTCTATAGCGAAGTCAAGCCAACCTTTGTTACAGGATGCAGTGATGACTATCAAAACTGTCACCTGTGACAAAACGAATGGCACTATGGTAGATGGCATCCAAAGGTTTAAGTGTAGTAGCAGCTGCACTTTGATAAATAATATAATCAAGAACAGATTAAAAGGTAGAGTTTAAAAACAACAGGTATTTCGTTTTGCCTGTATTAAGCACACATTTTAAATCAGCAAGCGATTCCTGCATAGCTATAAACTGTAGTTGTGACACAGCCAGATCGACAGTCAGGGCAATAGCATACATAATAGTATAATCCGCATATAGATTAAGTTTAAAATGTTTGATTGAAACCCAAATGTTAAGATAAGTACATATTACCTCAACTACCTCAACTAGCCGGTGCCCCCGCACATTGACTCTGCAACGGTACCCCCCTGTATATATAGCCTCCCTACTGTCACTTTATTTTACTTCTGCTCTTTTTTCTCTCAACACTTTTTTTGTTGTTGTTTTATTTTTACTTTTTTTGTAAAAAATAAATGCACTGTTGGTTAAGGGCTGTAAGTAAGCATTTCACTGTGATCAAATCAAATCAAATCAAATGTTATTGGTCACATGCGCCGAATAAGGGAGATGGAGGCGACAGGGGAGGCATTGGGGAGAGGCCTTCTCATTGGTGGTAGGAGTGCGGTCGTGCGGGTGACCCCGGGCCAGCGGAGGAACGGTGGTGACTGGGGGAGGAGGTGTTGGAGGCTCGGTTACAACAGGATACACTCTAGTCTCCAGTGGCTCCAGCATGAAATCACTGGTAAACAGGATACACTCTAGTCTCCACTGGCTCCAGTCTATGACTAGGGTGGCTGGAGTCTTTGACAATTTTGAGGGCCTTCCTCTGACACCGCCTGGTATAGAGGTCCTGGATGGCAGGAAGCTTTGCCCCAGTGATGTACTGGGCCATACGCACTACCCTCTGTAGTGCCTTGCGGTCGGAGGCCAAGCAGTTGCCATACCAGGCGGTGATGCAACCAGTCAGGATGCCCTCGATGGTGCAGCTGTATAATTTTTTGAGGATCTGAGGACCCATGCCAAATCTTTTTAGTCTCCTGAGGGGGAATAGGCTTTGTCGTGCCCTCTTCACGACTGTCTTGGTGTGTTTGGACCATGATAGTTCGTTGGTGATGTGGACACCAAGGAACTTGAAGCTCTCAACCTGTTCCACTACAGCCCCGTCGATGAGAATGGGGGCGTGCTCAGTCCTCTTTTTTTTCCTGTAGTCCACAATCATCTCCTTTGTCTTGGTCACGTTGAGGGAGAGGTTGTTGTCCTGGCACCACACGGCCAGATCTCTGACCTCCTCCCTATAGGCTGTCTCATCGTTGTCGGTGATCAGGCCTACCACTGTTGTGATGTCTGCACCTGTTGTATTCGGCGCATGTGACCAATAAAATTTGATTTGATTTGATTTGAAATAGTGAAGAGAACAGGTGCCAAAAAATCGACCCCTGTGGTATAACTTTATGCACTTCAAGACATTCAGACTTAACCCCATCAATCACGATGGCCTGAGTTCTGTCACTAAGATAATCATGAAACCATGAACAGGCGTCAGAGGATTAAGACATGAGAAATCCAAATTAATTAATTTCTCTGAACAGGCGGGAAAAAAACTTCACAAAATTAGCTGAGAATTCATTACATATTATGAATAAATAATACTCCAAGCCTCAGCATCATACTACTTGTCAAACATAGAGAACTGATACTGTATACTGGTCATTGAGGTGGGCTTGGTGTGGGGTTTAGCGGTCCGTGGGTGGCTTTTGACCAGGTTTGGTCCTAATCGTATGTTGGGAAATGTTATTTAATGAATATTATACAAATCCAATAAATTGAAATGGGCAATTTGGGTGCAATTAATTAGCTTAATGTATCAGAGTTCAAATTGTCTTTCAACAAAATAATGTTGCAATCATGCTTATCTTTTCTTATCTGTTTCTAACTACAGACACCATTTCAGCACAATCTGAGATGGTGGGTGTCATGGCTTGTTGAAATGACATGGAACGACCCATCTGTTATCTCTGTCTGTCCAGCAAACTCAGATGTGTCTAAGCTACAATATAAAACTTCAAGGCACAGACCATTCACTCATTCCCAATGCACTTTCAGACAACTCTGAGGCATACACTTAGAGAAACAATTTGGCTCATCATGATTGGCTCAAACTCTTCATATTCTCTGCCAAGTGTTTAACCACAGGGATGCCATCTCTCTCTCCCTCCTTCTCCCTCTCTCCCTCCCTCCCTCCCTCCCTCCCTCCCTCACTCTTTCTCTCTCTCTTTCTCTCCTTCTGTTTGGTGTTGTGTTATAGGAGATGTAAAGCAGCTGTGACGTTTTAAAGTATCATTAATCTTCTCACTTGACTGTAACACTTGACAGCAACACAGTTACAACGCACAGGAGAGCAAATATACACATTATATCTGTCAACCTTTAGCCGATCTCTCTGTCTCTGTCTCTGTCTCTGTCTCTGTCTCTGTCTCTGTCTCTGTCTCTGTCTCTGTCTCTGTCTCTGTCTCTGTCTCTCTCTCTCTCTCTCTCTCTCTCTCTCTCTCTCTCTCTCTCTCTCTCTCTCTCTCTCTCTCTCTCTCTCTCTCTCTTTTTGTCTGTCTCGCGCAATCTCTGAACTATTGCACAATTAATCATGTAGGTCTAATTAAAGTTAGTGTCGGTATTCACAGAACTCTCTTTGGAAAGGCTCTCAGTAGGAATCCGAATAGCTGAACTCCTTTTGCCAAAATTCCCTTTATGAAGAAAAGTTCTCTTTCAATCCCCCTGTGTTAAAAAAATGTCAACCTCATCCATCTCTCTCTCTTTCTCTCTCTCTTTCTCTGTTGTGCTTCAGATATCAGTAGCGGCCAGGTGAAGCAGGAACAGGGAGTGATGTGTATGTGTGTGTGTGTGTGTGTTTGTGTTGTATAGCCAGCCAGGGTCGCTGAGGCGGAGAATGACTCTAAGGGTAAAAATGTGCCTTGGCTTAGTCTCTTGGTGTCTCTGGCATAGCATGCGGCACACACACACACACACACACACACACACACACACACACACACACACACACACACACACACACACACACACACACACACACACACCTGCTCCATTGTGCCGTGTGCCTCCCCCACCACTAGGTGGTATGGGGAGTAGAGTGGATAGGCAGGTTTATTAGGCAACAACAAGACTTGTTCTCTTCTCAACTCATCTGCATTGACCAGGGGTGGCTGTCCCAGGTCAGATGCAGAACAAAATCATCAAAAGCCAGGGGATACACTAGGGATCCATCCCTACAGAGGGTAGTGCGTATGGCCCAGTACATCACTGGGGCCAAGCGTCCTGCCATCCAGGACCTCTATACCAGGCGGTGTCAGAGGAAGGCCCTCAAAATTGTCAAAGACTCCAGCCACCCTAGTTATAGACTGTTCTCTCTGCTACCGCACGGCAAGCGGTACCGGAGTGCCAAGTCTAGGTCCAAAAGACTTCTCAACAGCTTCTACCCCCAAGCCATAAGACTCCTGAACAGCTAATCATGGCTACCCAAACTATTTGCACTGCCCCCCCACCCCCACCCCAACCCCATCTTTTACGCTGCTGCTACTCTGTTAATTATTTATGCATAGTCACTTTAACTCTACCCACATGTACATATTACCTCAACTACCTCAACTAGCCGGTGCCCCCGCACATTGACTCTGCACCGGTACCCCCCTGTATATATAGCCTCCCTACTGTTATTTTATTTTACTTCTGCTTTTTTTTTCTCAAATTTTTTTTTGTTGTTGTTTAATTTTACTTTTTTTTATTAAAAAATAAATGCATTGTTGGTTAAGGGCTGTAAGTAAGCATTTCACTGTAATGTCTACACCTGTTGTATTCGGCGCATCTGGCCAATACAATTTGATTTGATTTGATTTGATTCTTGTAGTAGAGCTTTATCGGGACCACCCATACACAAAAATGTATGCACGCATGACTGTAAGTTGCTTTGGATAAAAGCGTCTGCTAAATGGCATATTATTATTATTTGCTAAAGGCAAATCCCCTTCATTCCCACCTGCTCCTCTTACTCTCTCTTTCTCTGGTCTACTGTTCTTTTTTAATAGAAGGGAAACCAGTGAATACTACGCTAAACATGCAAAAAGCCTTTACCCAGACCCGACCATCCCTCTTCTCTGTGACCCACCCTTTTTCTACTGTAACCAGGAGGGAAAACCTGCGGTGACAAGGGATTCTGCTTGATGAGATTCAACCAGGGTTGTAGGGCTGTATGCGGATGTGCCAGGCTGTGTTTGTGTATCTGTGTGTGTGTGTGCGAGTGTGTGTGTGTCTGTCAGTGACCCTAGTGAATAGCATTGTACAGTATATCAGACCCAGCTGGGGACCAGGGCTTTGGCTGGGTTGAGGTCAGGGCACAATGAAGACATCTGAAATGAGACCATGGTTCTAGGATTTAATACAACAACCATGGTTGGGATCAATTCCATTTCAATTCACTCCCTGAATCAACAGAATTTAAATGGATTTGACCCCAACCATGGTGGCAACAGTTCAACCACTGGGAGTCTTACATTACCAATCATTGCTAACTGGAAGTGTGAGAGTGAGCACGCATTCTGCCTCCTTTTGTTCTAACATGCTACTACTTCCTGTTGGCCTACCTTAATTTGTTCTAACAAGCTACTACTTCCTGTTAGCCTATCTTCATTTGTTCTAACATGCTACTACTTCCTGTAGGCCTACTATAACTGTGAAATGTTCTTGATGTGCGTCCACTGTTCTAAAGGGTCTTTATCAAGCTTGACAAAGAACGGTAGCAGCCAAATATTTTTTGTCAAAGATCCATAGCTCTCTACAAGTTGCTGTACTTCGGAATCAGGTTAAAGGTTTGATGATATGTTCTACTTTCCGTTGCTAGATTGTATTACATGTTCTTGCACCAGTGAATCTGGTTAGATTGGTGTTAAACATGTATACCCTACCTTGAACCAGACTTTACTTAGCACAAGAGTGCCCAGGACCCAAGACATGCCTTACTAATGGCCCTGATATATGAGTGGGACAACGTGCGCTCGTAAGACACTGCACCTCATTGATGGAAATAGAAACATTTTTCTCTGACCATGCTGTAATAGTAAAGTGGTCTGTGTCTTTTCATTCAGCGCCTATGGGTGTGTGGGGGGTGGGGGTGTGTGGGGTGTGGGGGTGTGTGGGGGGTGGGGGTGTGTGGGGGGTGTGTGTGTGTGTGGGGGGTGGGGGGGTGGGGTGTGTGTGTGTGTGGGGGGTGGGTGTGTGTGGGGGGTGGGGGTGTGTGGGGGGGGGGGGTGTGTGGGGGGTGGAGTGTGTGTGTGCGCGTGTGCGTGCGTATATGTGTGTGTGAGTGTGTGTGTGTGTGAGGTATTATGTACAGTATGTGTCTTAATGAGCCTCTTCCTTCGTTAAAGACAGTGCTGTCCAAAAGCAGCATTGGTGTAATTCCTGTGTAAGAGGAGAGAGGAGCTGCCTGGAACAGTCAGTTAGCCTGCATGGTGGAATTTCTGTTTTCTCAGATTCCATAATGCAATACCTATTACACATACCCACTCACTGCTTACTTACTGACATACTTACTGTTGTTACTACACATGACGTTGTATAAATTGAATGGATCATTTGTACACATTACAACAGTCAAAAACAGTAACAATGAGAGAAAGGACATGATTAAATATCAGGTAAGGCATAATTTAACCCATGAGAGAGCATTAGACAGCATTGTCATACAATAGGGTTCAATGACTGATGCTGTCACCCTTTATGTTCGTTTTGTACGGCATCCATATTAGGAAGTCATCAGTTGTCAGACAAAACTCATTGGCGGTTGATATTCAGAGCAATCTGTAATAGGAACAGGACAAAGAGATGATCAGTTCCCATGGCTGTATCTAGACAAACATGACTTGGAAAGACACAAAATATTCCCATGGCTCCCCTATCACCCAGACATCTTATCTGATCTAAGAAATGGAGAAGTCATTCTCTGTTTGTATAGAAGCTACTATCGTACTGTTGCTTAACAACCAGACCTCACCCCAGTTAAAAGATGACCTGGGCCATCACAGAGATGGAAAGATTAGCAGGGATGAGTCCACTGTCCTCTCTGACATGTCCGAGGACTGAAAGACTTCTGCATTATTCTTTAACCCTAACATGGAGTGCTTTGTGTTGTAACCCATAGCACCTAGACACACTGACTGTTGCTACGTGACCACAGTGACCCAATAGGCAGGTTTCCATTGACCCTAGTTTGTAATGGAAAGATTTAGGAGAAATGTTCTAAAGATCCAATACATTTTTATCCGTTTGACAGGAATTGTCTTTATTGCGACAAATGACGATAGAAATTGTGTTTTTCTAATACATCACGATTGTCGATTAATTTTGTAGGTACGTGGGGCAGTGATGTCATCACGTAACTATAAAGCTCCACTTCACATTTAATACTAAATTCTTACGGCTTGCAAAATCCATTAATTTAACTAGAAAAATAGTTTTTCTTTGCAAGACAAGGATTGTCTTGACTTTCAAGAATGCCTGAATTGCTTCACATTGCAATTTGAAGTTTCACCATCAAATTGCTTCAGATCTCTACTAGGACGACTGCAAGTTACACCATGGCATGGACCGTGGCGATACGTTGGCATATGAGAATTATAAGAATCTGGCAAATATTAGTCAATTATTACATTCTATCCATGCTGGCTTCCGCGGGCTACTTGAGACATGAAACAGATAGGTGGGTGGGCATACAGGCTGTCGCCAATTTATTAATGCGCAATTTGCCTAATGGGTAATGGAAACACTTCAACTACTACATTTTGATTCGACACTGTCGTTTTTTTTTAGGTGTGATGTCATTATGTCCTGCTGTTTTTATCGACACAAGATAGTTGAATGGAAACTCACCCTAACGGGCAATTGTCATATCTATTTTCAATGCTAACTTTCTAAATGTCGACCAAAAAAATCACTGGACAAGTTAATGGAAACATAGCTAGTGACAGTTCCCATCTCCGTTATTGCACTCACAACACTGTTCAGCACACACAGAAATAAACTAAAGACCTGACATCTTCCTTTGCAGGGTATTACGTTTTATGACAGGCCTTCAAAAGGGCTCCATTGATATCAGAGAGGAAGGGGTGGGGAAGAGCTGTCAGAGACTGTAGGGTGTAGAGTGGACACTGTGTCCTTCCTCAGTCCTTGCCTCCAACTTCCAACCCAGCCAGGGGCCATAGCAGAGACAGGGTTCAGTACACTCTCCAGACATGCTTACTGGCAACTTCTGAAAAACATCACCGTTTCATAACCCAACATTTATTTGGTCTGTATATTAGATTACATGAAATGTCGTTTCTCACGACGAGCCAAGACTGAAATTGACATGGATCTGCTTTTAGCGTTTAAGTTATGGTCAGTGCTGCCCTCCAGAAGCACATTTTAGAGATGTTTCTGAGACCTATAATCCCTGTACCTTTGTTTGAGGAGGGGACTTTCAGAGGTAATTAAATCTCTATTGCATAAAGACTCAAGTCCAGTTTCTCAGAATCAAGACGTAAAAACTTCACCAGGAAAAGAAAAAAGCGGGGAGGGAAATTTACTCTCAAGTTAGTCCAGTTTTAATTTTGATGAGAATGTATTTAATAACTGTTTCCTTTAGCGAGGGTTAAAGTTGATTAAATCTGGTGTAGCTGTGTTGTGTCAGTTTGTGTAACGACACTCTGAGGATTATGTAAAAGGATTTTCTAGGGTTTGGTAAAAAAGTCCTCTCTTCTCTTCTCTTCTCTTCTCTTCTCTTCTCTTCTCTTCTCTTCTCTTCTCTTCTCTTCTCTTCTCTTCTCTTCTCTTCTCTTCTCTTCTCTTCTCTTCTCTTCTCTTCTCGTCCCTCTCCTTCTCTCCTCTCTTCTGCTACATGCACATAAAAACTCTAGTCCTCTTCTACCCCCCCTTACTATCTCTTCTGCAAACAACAAGATTTTACTGCTTAGTCAGATACAGACCAGGGCCCAGATTCACAAAACCATCTTAAGAAATGTCTTCCTAAATGCCATTTTTTCCTTAACTATAGATTTAAGAAGAAAGTTAAGCAAAGTTGCTATTCCTCAAAAAGGTTATTGGAAATGTTCTTGCGCATTTTTTTTTGTTTCTCCTTAAGCAAAAGGTTAAGAAGAAATTAGATTATTGAGTTTTTGCATAAGTAGTGTTTTGTGAATCTGGGCCCTGGGTTCAAATACTATTAGAAATAATTTCAGATACTTTACTTGGGATTGATTGAGCTTGACTGACACAGTGGAACCAGTAGAATAAACCAAACCCTGCACATGTGGCACTCCAGGGAGACTAAAAGCAAACCCCAGTCTTCCTAACAGAAAGATTTCAAATTGTATTTAAACCCAGGTCTGGTTTAATAAAGTCTGAAGCTACTCAATCTGTTGCAGTATAAATCCACCCGGATTGACCTACTGGGATGCCATACTGTTCCTTCCTCCAAAGCCTATTCCCCCTCAGGAGACTGAAAAGATTTGGCATGGGTCCTCAGATCCTCAAAAAGTTATACAGCTGGACCATCGAGAGCATCCTGACTGGTTGCATCACCGCCTGGTATGGCAACTGCTCGGCCTCCGACCGCAAGGCACTACAGAGGGTAGTGCGTATGGCCCAGTACATCACTGGGGCCAAGCTTCCTGCTATCCAGGACCTCTAAACCAGGCTGTGTCAGAGGAAGGCCCTAAAAATTGTCAAAGACTCCAGCCACCCTAGTCATAGACTGTTATCTCTGCTACCTTCACGGCAAGCTGTACCGGAGTGCCAAGTCTAGGTCCAAAAGGATTCTTAACAGCTTCTACCCCCAAGCCATAAGACTCCTGAACAGCTAATCAAATGGCTACCCGGACTATTTGCATTGCCCTCCCACCCCAACCCCTCTTTTACACTGCTGCTACTCTGTTTATTATCTATGCATAGTCACTTTAACTCTACCCACATGTACATATTACCTCAATTACCTTGACTAACCGGTGCCCCCGCACATTGACTCTGTACCGGTACCCCCTGTATATAGCCTCCCTACTGTTATTTTATTTTACTGCTGCTCTTTTTATTTTTTACTTATCTATTTTTTACTGCATTGTTGGTTAAGGGCTTGTAAGCATTTCACTGTAAGGTCTACACCTGTAGTATTCGGCTCATGTGGCAAATAAAATATGATTTGATTTGTATTGACAATTCCGTTTTGTATCTGACATTATTCTGGTTGGAGAGTGATCCAAGTCGAATCCCATCTCATCTTAGAAAAATTTACATTTCTAGTACAATCTGTGTCTCATATTTAATTTCACTCTCTCACTTTCTCTTCTGTGACAGCGGGACTTGAGTACAGATCTTCTCGTTCCTCTGTGACTCCTGGAGTAGTCTTGATGCTGACAAGGCCTGCCTCTCCTCCCTCTGTGACTCCTGGAGTAGTCTTGATGTTGACAAGGCCTGACTCCTCCAGACTACCCCTCTATTCTCAATCCATTCATCCAATCATTCTCTACATCTCATTCTTTCTCTCCTTCCCATTGTCCCTCTCTCTCTCCTCCTCTCTCTCTTCTCTTCCTCTCTCTCTCTCTCTCTTCCTCTCTCTCTCTTCCTCTCTCTACATATACAGTGCATTCGGAAAGTATTCAGACCCCTTCACTTTTTCCACATTTTGTTACGTAACAGCCGTAATTTTTTTCAATACCCAAAAATGACTAAGTGAAAACAGGTTTTTAGAAATGTTTCAGAAAAGTATCAATTGAGCTCAGGTGCATTCTGTTTCCATTGATCATCCTTGAGATGTTTCTACAAATTGATTGGAGTCCACCTGTGGTATATTCAATTGATTGGACATGATTTGCAAAGGCACACATCTGTCTATATAAGGTCCCACAGTTGACAGTGTATGTCAGAGGAAAAACCAAGCCATGACGTCGAAGGAATTGTCCGTAGAGCTCTGAGACAGGATTGTGTCGAGGCACAGATCTGGGGAAGGGTACCAAAACATTTCTGAACACAGTGGCCTCCATCATTCTTAAATGGAAGAAGTTTGGAACCACCAAGACTCTTCCTAGAGCTGGCCTCCTGGCAAAACTGAGCAATCGGTGTAGAAGGGCCTTGGTCAGGGAGGTGACCAAGAACCCGATGGTCAATCTGACAGAGCTCCAGAGTTCCTCTGTGGAGATGGAAGAACCTTCCAGAAGGACAATCATCTCTGCAGCACTCCACCAATCAGGCCTTTATGGTAGATTGGCCAGACGGAAGCCACTCCTCAGGAAAAGGCACATGACAGCCCGCTTGGAGTTTGCCAAAAGGCACCTAAAGGACTCTCAGACCATGAGAAACAAGATTCTCTGGTCTGATGAAACCAAGAATGAACTATTTGGCCTGAATGCCAAGCTTCACGTCTGGAGGAAACCTGGCACCATCCCTAAGGTGAAGCATGGTGGTGGCAGCATCAGGCTGTGGGGATGTTTTTCAGCGGCAGGGACTGGGAGACTAGTCAGGATCGAGGGAAAGATGAACAGAGCAAAGTACACAGAGATCGATGAAAACCTGCTCTAGAGCAATCATGACCTCAGACTGGGGCGAAGGTTCACCTTCCAACAGGACAACAACCCTAAGCACACAGCCAAGACAACGCAGGAGTGGCTTCGGGACAAGGCTCTGAATGTCCTTGAGTGGCCCAGCCAGAGCCCAGACTTGAACCCGCTCGAACATCTCTGGAGACCTGAAAATAGCTGTGCAGCGACGCTCCCCTCCAACCTGACAGAGCTTGAGAGGATCTGCAGAGAAGAATGGGAAAAACTCCCCAAATACTGGTGTGCCAATCTTGTAGCGTCATACCCAAGAAGACTCGTGGCTGTAATCGCTGCCAAAGGCGCTTCAACAAAGTACTGAGTCAAGGGACTGAATACTTAAGTAAATGTGATATTTCCATTTGTAATTTTTTTATAATTTTGCACAAACAAAAAAAATCTGCTTTTGCTTCATCATTATGGGGTATTGTGTGTAGATTGATTAGGGGAAAGAACTATTTAATCCATTTTAGAATACATTTACATTTACATCATTTAGCAGACGCTCTTATCCAGAGCGACTTACAAATTGGTGCATTCAATTTATGATAGCCAGTGGGACAACCACTTTTTTTATTTTTATTTAATTTTTTTATGGGGGGTGGGGGAAGAAGGATTACTTTATACTATTCCAGGTATTCCTTAAAGAGGTAGAGTTTCAAGTGTCTCCGGAAGGTGGTCAGTGACTCCGCTGTCCTGGCGTCGTGGGGGAGCTTGTTCCACCATTGGGGTGCCAGAGCAGCGAATAGCTTTGACTGGGCTGAGCGGGAACTGTGCTTCCGTAGAGGTAGGGGAGCTAGCAGGACAGAGGTAGATGAACGTAGTGCCCTCGTTTGGGTGTAGGGTCTGATCAGAGCCTGAAGGTAAGGAGGTGCCGTTCCCCTCACAGCTCCGTAGACAAGCACCATGGTCTTGTCGTAGATGCAAGCCTCAACTGGAAGCCAGTGGAGTGTGCGGAGGAGCGGGGTGACATGAGAGAACTTGGGAAGGTTGAACACCAGACGGGCTGCAGCATTCTGGATAAGTTGTGGGGGTTTAATGGCACAGGCAGGGAGCCCAGCCAACAGCGAGTTGCAGTAATCCAGACGGGAGATGATTAGGACCTGTGCCGCTTTCTGTGTAAGGTAGGGTCGTACTCTGCGAATGTTGTAGAGCATGAACCTGCAGGATCGGGTCACCGCTTTGATGTTAGCGGAGTAAGACAGTGTGTTGTCCAGGGTCACGCCAAGGTTCTTTGCACTCTGGGAGGAAGACACAATGGAGTTGTCAACCGTGATGGCGAGATCATGGAGCGGGCAGTCCTTCCCTGGGAGGAAGAGCAGCTCCATCTTGCTGAGGTTCAGCTTGAGGTGGTGATCCGACATCCACACTGATATGTCTGCCAGACATGCAGAGATGCGATTTGCCACCTGATTATCAGAAGGGGGAAAGGAGAAAATTAATTGTGTGTCGCCTGCATAGCAATGATAGGAGAGACCCTGTGAGGATATGACAGAGCCAAGTGACTTGGTGTATAGAGAGAATAGGAGAGGGCCTAGAACTGAGCCCTGGGGGACACCAGTGGTGAGAGCACATGGTGCAGAGACAGATTCTCGCCACGCCACCTGGTAGGAGCGACCTGTAAGGTAGGACGCAATCCAAGAGTGAGCAGCGCCGGAGATGCCCAACTCGGAGAGGGTGGAGGATCTGATGGTTCACAGTATCAAAGGCAGCGGATAGGTCTAGAAGGATAAGAGCAGAGGAGAGAGAGTTAGCTTTAGCAGTGCGGAGAGCCTCCGTGACACAGAGAAGAGCAGTCTTAGTTGAATGACCAGTCTTGAAACCTGACTGGTTTGGATCAAGAAGGTCATTCTGAGAGAGATGGCAGGAGAGTTGGCTAGAGACGGCATGCTCAAGAGTTTTGGAGAGAAAAGAAAGAAGGGATTCTGGTCTGTAGTTGTTGACATCGGAGGGATCGAGTGTAGGTTTTTTGAGGAGGGGTGCAACTCTCGCTCTCTTGAAGACGGAAGGGACATGGCCAGCGGTCAAGGATGAGTTGATGAGCGAGGTGAGGTAAGGGAGAAGGTCTCCGGAAATGGTCTGGAGAAGAGAGGAGGGGATAGGGTCAAGCGGGCAGGTTGTTGGGCGGCCGGCCGTCACAAGTCGCAAGATTTCATCTGGAGAGAGAGGGGAGAAAGAAGTCAAAGCATAGGGTAGGGCAGTGTGAGCAGGACCAGCGGTGTCATTTGACTTAATAAATGAGGATCGGATGTCGTCAACCTTCTTTTCAAAATGGTTGACGAAGTCATCCACAGAGAGGGAGGAGGGAGGGGGAGGAGGAGTAGGATTCAGCAGGGAGGAGAAGGTGGCAAAGAGCTTCCTAGGGTTAGACGCAGAGGCTTGGAATTTAGAGTGGTAGAAAGTGGCTTTAGCAGCGGAAACAGAGGAAGAGAATATAGAGAGGAGGGAGAATAAGGCTGTAACGTAACAAAATGTAGAATAAGTGAAGGGGTCTGAATACTTTCCGAATGCACTGTATATGTCCCCCCTCAATCTTTGTCCATCTCTCTCTCGAATTGATGACAGCTCCATCCTTCTTCTCCCTGACCTTTATCCCATACTTCCTTTTTGATCCTGATTGGCGCTATCATCGCTCTTCATTTCCTGGGTTGGAGTTGTGATTAGGGAGGTGGTCTGGTTAAGCTTAAGAGTTATTTAACAGCTATTCACAAACACACTCACACACACATTCACACACACACACACACACACACACACACACACACACACACACAGACACACTCACACACGCACACACACAGTCACACACACACACACACACACACACAGACACACACGCATACACACACACAAAACACACACAAGCATACACACACACACACACACACACACACAAACACACACACACACAGACAAACACACACACACACACACACACACACACACACACACACACACACACACACACACACACACACAGACCAACACACACACACACACATACACACACAGACACACACACACATACACACATATATACGCACACACACACACACACACACACACACACACATACACACACACACAGACACACTCAGACACACACACACACACACACACACACACACACACACAGACACACACACACACACACACACACCACACATACACACATACACACACACATACACACACACACACATAAACACACATACACACACACGCACACACACACAGACACATTCACACACACACACACACACACACAAACACACA
>NW_028164399.1:0-23816 GCF_964263955.1 Coregonus lavaretus | reverse complement strand
CATATCATGAAAAACACACAAGGCGTCCATTTTGAAAATTATTACATAGCTCATAACTAATGGGAGAGTGCATCACAATTTGTGAATCCATGCATTTCATAAAAACAACCTTGGCATAATATTAAAAAGCCGCTGGCATGTCCTAGGCGAAAACATGTTAGGTGCTAAATATATCCGCTTTGAATCATTTACGTCATACACTATTTAAATAGCTCATGTATACTCATCCAAAGTATGCAAATGCAAGACATTCATTTGAGCCAAGCAATTTCTACATCCCAGACACTAACGCTACAATACATTTTGGAGCCATCTGCTCTGCTCACAACAAATATAACAGGAAATGTGGAGACACAACCATGGCATAGTTTTTTGATTCAGTTACAGTATAAAGTAGAGTTGAACAATGCTGAAAGCTGCCTAATGAAAAGCAAACAAATAAAACAAATAAAAACAACAAAAAAGTCGTTGCACATGCACCTGTCAAATTACATACTTCTCTCCATGAGATTTGCAGAGCCACTCAAATTATTTTTGTGTGACCAAATGACTAGATTATAATATAAAAAAAATATATATACAATGTGAATCTATTAAAGTTGATGTTTATATAAAAAATTTGCAATGTTGCTCATTTGATGCCACCTGCAACATAGGTGGTAAAGTAGTTATTCTGCCTTTGGTTAGGAGCCATAATACACTCTATGGCCTCATAACTAACTTTTTTTTTCAATCACTTCTTGGAAAAAGATTACAAGCTCGTTGGAAAATCCAATGTTCGGTCTTGACTTCGATAATGACATTGTAGATTAAGCAGTGTTGTACTGGCACTGACCTGTATATCCTATATACTTTGTGTGTTTTTTATATTTATTATCTATATTACTATTATTATTATTATCATTATCACTGCATTGTTGGGAAAGAGCTCTCAAGGTAAGAATTTTAATGTACTGTTTTACACCTGTTGTATCCTGTCCACTTGGTGAATAAACTTTGAAACATGAAACTTGAAACATATCCAACGAGGCATCATTAATAATTTATCTCTCCACACAACTAATATTTGAACATTAACAACCCAGCAGCAACATATGACGTGTTGTCATACGCATATTCAGGAAGTTACAAGCCAGGATGCAGTATACTGTGATGTATGGAAATATAAAAAACTGTCTATATACAGCCATACTTTCCACACTTCATATTAGTTCACATTTCACTTTATAATTCAGTTAATTTGATTTAATTCATTTTTATTTGATTTAATTAAAATACATAAATAAAAAATAATATATATATTTACACAGTATATCTATTTTAATAAAAAATAAATGTAAAGCATGTACCTATTTAATATCTACTCACCTCCTCTGGAGAGCCTAACTTTTAAGTTGGTTCCTAAAGTTAGAGCCACAGTATATTATGGTCTGAATCCACTGTGCTATAATTCTAATTGAAGACATTAGCTCCCTAGCCCTCTGCTATCTCCCCGAGTCATCTAGCAGGACCTACAGCATTACAATGAATACAGTCTCCTTAATACAGACACAGGAGCTTTTGGAAATCTGTCTCCTGCTAGAAAGCCAAAGAGACACCCACAAGATGATCCAAGATCAAAGATCATCTCAACATTTCAAGATCCTCTCTTCCATGCATTTCAGTACATCAGGCATTAATATACATGGAAACAGTGAAGCTCTTCCCAACTGCCAACTCTAACAATGTGAGTGGTACTAAACATGAAAAGTTTTCACAATAATGCTTAATCTCATGCTTGCATTTGACTAGTGGTGTAGTTCGTAGGTGGTTCTACAGCCTGCAGTGGCGGCTGGCCGATAGAGGGCGCTAGGGCGCCGCCCCCTTAAATAAAATTATTTAAAAAAATAAAATAAAAAATAAATAAAAATAATAATAATAATAATAAAAACATCAGTATGTCAATATTTGTGTGTTTGAAATATGGAATGCACACAGTAATATGTGTAAGATATGATAGAAAATCATATTCGCAACCTTTCCTCTGCCTGTCAAACGCCTCGTCAGCTCTGGGCGATACAGAAAGTGCCCCGAGGAGGCGGGTCTACGTAGCAGTTAAGCCAATTGCTAATTTAAGATATGAATGTATGACATAAAATGTAGCTAATCAGCGATTTTAATTCGAATCCAAGGAGGGCGATTATTTTATCGCCCCAAGCTCGCCCCTGATAAAATAAGGACCGGGCTCCAGTGGCGCCATTTTTACTAGACGACAATGGTGAGCGCAAACGTTACTCCTCCAAGACCCAACCCTAACTCGGTGAAATCTCTCCTCCAAGATCCGTTTGAGAGGAGAACTTTGTCAGAGAAAGTTCGGGTGAAAGAGCTGGGCCCAGATCAACCTGACCTCTCAATCAGACAGCAGGCTAGCGAGAAAGGGAAGCAGTATATGCGCGGCTTCTCCCGTAGCTGGTACACCAGGAAGGCTTGGCTAGCTGGGTGCACTGATGCTAATGCTTTATTTTGCTTTCCGTGCTTGCTTTTTAAAACGACGGGCCGGACGGGGTCAGATTCAGCATGGACAGGTACCGGAGTGAGGGATATGAAGCACCTGTCAGAGAAGGTAAAGAAACATGAGAACACCAGGGCACACATGGACAACTCTGTAAAGCTAGCTGTATTAGGAAGGGTGAACATTGCTACGCAGCTGGATGACGGCCACAGGATTGCGGTGAGGAAACACAATGAGGAGGTGGATAAAAACAGGCACATTCTATCCAAAATTATCGATTGTGTGAAGTTCTGTGGGGCTTTTGAGTTGGCCTTGCGTGGGCACGAGGAGACTGACTCCTCGGACAACCCCGGCATTTTCCGGGGCTTAGTGGATTTTGTTGCCTCCCTCGACAGTGTGCTGGAGGAGCACCTGAAGACAGCTACCGTTTTTAAGGGCACGTCAAAGACGATACAGAACGAGCTGTTGGAATGTATGCTGTCAGTGCTTAAGGATTACATCCTGGAGGAAGTAAAGAGTGCTGATTTTATCGCCATTCAAGCTGACGAGACGACTGACGTTTCCACCCACTAACGTGTTTCCAGACCATCAGAGACTCTGGGAACTTTGATGCCCCGACTGTCAGAGAGGCGGGGGGCTTTGTGAGGATGCTCGAAGACGAGGCTTTCTGTTTTTTCCTGGCACTGTTCCACAAGATCATGCCAAATGTGGACATGCTTTTCAGCCAGCTGCAGAAGAGGAACATCGACCCTGTCTTCATTAAAGCACTTGTCCAGAGGTTCACAGACAGCATGCTAACAATCAGGTAAATAACTATATTTACTATTGGCTGATAAAGATGTTGTTAGAAAGATGAATAGTTCACTTACAACAGTTTAAAAGCCTAAATGTGTCTGGTCATCAAAGTGAGTGATTATCATAGAGCCGTCACAATTATATTTGTTTTAGTATTTTAAAAGGAAAGAGAAGACACAATCAGACGTTGATAATAATGCAGGAAAGTACTACACAGTTTGTAATAATTATTCAGGTGTCCACCAGGTCAATTTCTAGAAGAGGCCTAGTTGTTATTGAAGATTAACATTATTTTTAAGTACACAGCAGACCAAAATTATGTTGCATTAAAACGTAATAACATCAGTTAATTATGTACATCACAGGTTAAAAGCAGTTACTAGACATAGTTTGTGTGTATATACACACTATCTGTCTGTCTGTCTGTCTGTCTGTCTGTCTATATATATAAAATTCCTGTACAAATAAGATGACAGACACACACACACAGAGCAGCTCTGGCCGCATGTTTCTTTGTATATAGTTGACCTTAGCATAAAAAATCCAGTTATATATGGTACTCTAGAAAGTCTTAATAGTGTCTTTGCTAATATTACTGTATATATGTTGTTTTGTATCAATTAATTGTTGCAGTTCTGGAGCACATTAACAATTAGTCACATTTAGTATGATCATAAAATACTGTATGCTATTCTTCCAGTCAAAGGTTTGAGTTCAACCACTTGATATCCATTTCTATATTATACATCCTTTTATACAGTGTAAGATTTCCTATAAACTTTATAATAATTTCATGTTATTGTCCACTTTCCACTCTGTTCTGACAGCATGCCTGTTGCGTTGCCTGTTTACTACCAATGGTGAAAAGTTCACTTTAAATGCAAATGAAAGGCTTGGGTTTGTGTAATATGTTTTTGTGTAAGAATGCCTCAACTTTTTAATATTGGCATTAAATAATTACTGAATGTTTCACTGAGCACTGCTTTCCTGCAGTTTGTGTTAAAATATATCGCGATGGTTACAGGAAAAAAAAAGTATGGCACAGCCCCACCGAGAATATTTTTCACCAGCCGCCACTGACAGCCTGTGAGGTCCATGCTCCTACCATGTTGCCATTGGATGAAGAAGTGTGACTCCCCATTCCTACTTAGGAACCTCCATCTGTGTTGGGTGGTGAAGTGCTGCTTGGGACGGGAGGGTCTCTCTGTGTGTTGGGTGGTGAGGAGCATGGCAGTGTGGATAGAGATGTGTGCAAGCAAGTGGTGGGCGTGCACATCTGTACATGGGAGTGTGTGCAAGTGAGTGTGTCTATGTGTGTGTACTGTATGTGTGTATCACGATGGGTGTGTTCACAATGTACTATGCATGTGTGTTTTGTGGGCATAAAAATGACTGTATAAATGTACAGTGGGGAGAACAAGTATTTGATACACTGCCGATTTTGCAGGTTTTCCTACTTACAAAGCATGTAGAGGTCTGTAATTGTTATCATAGGTACACTTCAACTGTGAGAGACGGAATCTAAAACAAAAATCCAGAAAATCACATTGTATGATTTTTAAGTAATTAATTTGCATTTTATTGCATGACATAAGTATTTGATACATCAGAAAAGCAGAACTTAATATTTGGTACAGAAACCTTTGTTTGCAATTACAGAGATCATACGTTTCCTGTAGGTCTTGACCAGGTTTGCACACACTGCAGCAGGGATTTTGGCCCACTCCTCCATACAGACCTTCTCCAGATCCTTCAGGTTTCAGGGCTGTCGCTGGGCAATATGGACTGTCAGCTCCCTCCAAAGATTTTCTATTGGGTTCAGGTCTGGAGACTGGCTAGGCCACTCCAGGACCTTGAGATGCTTCTTACGGAGCCACTCCTTAGTTGCCCTGGCTGTGTGTTTCGGGTCGTTGTCATGCTTGAAGACCCAGCCACGACCCATCTTCAATGATCTTACTGAGGGAAGGAGGTTGTTGGCCAAGATCTCGCGATACATGGCCCCATCCATCCTCCCCTCAATACGGTGCAGTCGTCCTGTCCCCTTTGCATCCCCAAAGAATGATGTTTCCACCTCCATGCTTCACGGTTGGGATGGTGTTCTTGGGGTTGTACTCATCCTTCTTCTTCCTCCAAACATGGCGAGTGGAGTTTAGACCAAAAAGCTCTATTTTTGTCTCATCAGACCACATGACCTTCTCCCATTCCTCCTCTGGATCTTCCAGATGGTCATTGGCAAACTTCAGACGGCCTGGACATGCGCTGGTTTGAGCAGGAGGACCTTGCGTGCGCTGTAGGATTTTAATCCATGACGGCGTAGTGTGTTACTAATGGTTTTCTTTGAGACTGTGGTCCCAGCTCTCTTCGGGTTGTTGACCAGGTCCTGCCGTGTAGTTCTGGGCTGATTCCTCACCTTCCTCATGATCATTGATGCCCCACGAGGTGAGATCTTGCATGGAGCCCCAGACCGAGGGTGATTGATCGTCATCTTGAACTTCTTCCATTTTCTAATAATTGCGCCAACAGTTGTTGCCTTCTCACCAAGCTGCTTGCCTATTGTCCTGTAGCCCATCCCAGCCTTGTGCAGGTCTATAATATTATCCCTGATGTCCTTACACAGCTCTCTGGTCTTGGCCATTGTGGAGAGGTTGGAGTCTGTTTGATTGAGTGTGTGGACAGGTGTCTTTTATACAGGTAACAAGTTCAAACAGGTGCAGTTAATACAGGTAATGAGTGGAGAACAGGAGGGCTTCTTAAAGAAAAACTAACAGGTCTGTGAGAGCCGGAATTCTTACTTGTTGGTAGGTGATCAAATACTTATGTCATGCAATAAAATGCAAATTAATTACTTAAAAATCATACAATGTGATTTTCTGGATTTTTGTTTTAGATTCCGTCTCTCACAGTTGAAGTGTACCTATGATAAAAATTACAGACCTCTACATGCTTTGTAAGTAGGAAAACCTGCAAAATCGGCATTGTATCAAATACTTGTTCTCCCCACTGTATGTGTGTGCATGAGTGTGTGTGTCACCCCAGAGTGTGTGTGGGCAGTGAGCCATGAGTGCAGTACAGCTATAGGAGTGTCACTGGGAGTGTGCGTGTGTGTGTGTGTGATGGTGCATGAGCCTGATCCCTGGGACTCAGAGTTATCAGTCCAATGCCTCCCTGCTCACACACTCACTGAGAGATCATGATCACTGTTCCTGTCTTTCATCCTCCCTCCTCCACAGCGATCTCCATCCCTCCATCCGTCCCTTCATCCCCTGTTCATTAGAGCCGGTTATGTCTCAAACACAGGTCAGCCGTACACTCAAGCCCTCCTGTCTAACTTGTAGTTAATACACGACACACACATAAAACATTCCTAGAGCTCATATGCAGATTCTCTCTGTAGGGACCTGTGGTCCTTGACTGAAGGAATGGCTTCATGTTCTCTGTATCTCTTTAGGTGGTGGAGGAGGGTGTGTGTGTGTGTGTGTGTGTGTGTGTGTGTGTGAGTGTGTGTGTGTGATCATGATCTCTCAGTGAGCAGGGAGGCATTGGACTGACCACTCTTAGTCCCATTCAAGGCAATGATTATTCATTTCTATTCATTCTATTTCTATGCATTTAATCCTATCAGATAGGCGAAATCCAGATAGATAACTTTTGAAAAACTGGGCCCAGAGGAGTGTTGGATGGTGCTGCCACCTGCAGGCCATAGGTGGTAAAGTAGTTATTCTGCCTTCGGTTAATAAACTCTATGGCCTCATAACTAACTCTTTTTAAAATCACTTATTGGAAAAAGATTACAAGCTGTCTGGAAACCCCAATGTTCTGTCTTGACTTTGATAATGACATTGTATGCTGTAGATCTTTATGTATGTCTGTGTCATTGTATTTATAGTGTGTCAATGAACAGCTCTGTGCAATTGCTGTTGTGCGCGTGTTCGCGTGTGCATGCGTGCGTGGGTGCATGTGTGTGTGTGTGCGCGCGTGAGCATGTGCGTGTGTGTGCGTTTGTGTAACCACATGCCCACAACTGCTGATTAGGTGTGTATATAACTTATGTGCATACATATTGTACCCATACCTGCTGTGTGTGCTGCAACTGTAGTTCCCATGCAGCACTAAAAACACCCCGGTTACCACCACAAACTGCATTAGGAAACAGCTGGTGCTTCCTCCATCCGGATGGTTCCTGGTCTGGCTGGTGTACCAGACGCCCCTGCCTGCCTGCCACCTGCCTGCCACCTGCCACAGGACCACGTTGACGTGTGGTGACACCACCACAGGGCACCCAGAGGACAGGGGACCACTGTCACACCCCTGACATTGACTTACCGCTAGTACAGCCAGTCTGTACTGTAGCAGCTGTCCTGGTTGCCCTCCCCCTTTATCTATTTAAAAGCTGTGTATACTGTAAAGAAAGCCTGCCTTAGTGAGTAGTGGCTCTTGGTATAACCTAGTATTTGGTGAAATGGTTGACTTGTGGTATGAAGATATACAGTACAGTAGCCTTTCTAAAAAGCATCGGGGGGGGGGGTAGAGTGAGACAGAGAGAGAGAGAAAAAGAGGGGGTGAGAGAGCGCGAGAGAGAAGTATCTTGATTAATCTCACAGCAACCCCTTCTCACCCCCCAAAAAAACAACAACAACAACAACAACTAACTAACACTCACACTTAACTGTTCCTACTAGCACTGACTTTGCTGATAGCTACTTTTTTTTGGAAAAAAACATGCTATTACTGAGATATGTGGTTGTCTCGGTTAGATGATTGCACTAACTGTAGGTTTCTCTGGATAAGGTCACATAGCCACTCTCATCCCTTGCTCAGTTCTCCATCATTCTGTCTCTCCTTGCCATTTTCCCATTTCCCCTCACAGAGAAGTCTTCATGAAGCTCTGCTTCATACTACAACATCCCTTAATGAGTAAATTAAATCTCTGCGCAACAAAGCAAATTAAAAGAGGTGTCCAACTGGGGAACAAGCCCCCACTTTCACATCATATGAATTACTGTCCCTATAACTCAATTACATGTTATTATGCACCACACACGAGAATGCCAGAGCGACAGAATCATCGGTCACTGTTTAATCTGAGCGCCATCCATCCGCTTCTCATTCAATCATGCTAGCTAGCGCTAAGACATTAGCCACACCCTGGCTCACCACAGACAAGGAGCACTGGTAAGTGGATTAGGTTAACCCAGTCTCTCGCTGAAGACACCAATACAGCTAACACCAAGCTTCCACACAAAGTTTCCACTCAGAGCAGGAACCCAAGATCTCAACCACCAATCCACTAGTATTGTATTTGCAGAGCGTTTTCACTAGGTCTACAAGTCGGCGCTTTGTGGGGTAACTCATCCCATCCCCCACCAATGAGACGCTATCACCTGGTTGATGCATGGCAGTCTCCAGTAAAGACACAGTATAAACACAGATGGAGGAAATGAAGGAAACCACACCGCTACCTCACGCACCACCCCCACACACACCTAGCTTACACACACTGAACACACACATGGACGGCCCTCTTACCTGGGTGACTTTTTCGGTGACGTGGTGTGTGCGGTCGATGAGCTTGCAGGGGGCTATGATGTCCATGTCCCCCGCGGGCAGCGTGATGAGGGGGTCCGCCCTGAAGTCCACAAAGTTCAGGGTGATCTGAGGGATCTTACTGATGGTGCGGTAACGCATGAGGTCCGAGTCCGACGTGGAGTTGAGGATGTTGGACTTGTTGTTCACCGCCCCTGAAAGAACACACTGTGAGAGGACTGCCCAGACTATTAGGATCACACCTGGGTTCAAACACTATTTGAAATCGTTTCAAATACTTTAGCTGTGCTTAACTGAGCTTGCCTGGTGCAATGGAAACAATAGAATAGTCCCAAAACATCAAACTCCGCCCATATTGCACTCAAGTATTTTAATGATTTCAAATAGAATTTGAATGCAGGTGTGATTAGAACCACATCCTAAGCGTGTAACTTTGACCTATCACATGAACCATGCATTGATCTCATTGAGCGGTAAGTGGTTAGCCTGGGGGAGTCCAGATCCGTTTGTGCTTTAGTCAAGTAGTTTGCCACAGTGTACAGTATGGGAAGAGGCTGAAAGGTTTGTGGTTAAATACAACCAGGGAATGTAGGTGCCTTTTATGTTTTTCAAAGCTTCTAAAAGACAAAGGAAGGAAGTGCTACAACGTACAGATTCCTAGTTCCTAATGCACACGCTATTTACCTCTGTGTGTTTGTGGGTGTTTGGTATCCAGCTCAAATACAGGCAAGGAGGTGGTGTGCATTTGCTTTCTCAAGGTGCAACGCCATTTGGAAGTATGGGCCCGCCCTTCCCTCCCCCCTCTTCCCCCACCTGTGCTGCTGTGGATGGGATGGGCTGTGCTGTACTTCCGGCCTGACGCCGGCCGCATGGCCTCGATGTCATCCACTGACGATGCCCGCCGCATGCTGTGGAAGCTCTCACGGGAGCGACTGTGTGACAGACTGCAGTTGGATAGCGAGACGTCCGGGTTGAGCGTCTGGAGGGCGATGCAGGACGGCGACTGGCCAGGGGGCAGCGAGGAGGTGGCGGCGGACGGCGGAGGCTCTGAGCCCAGCAGGGCGCGCTGGTCCTCGGGCCACAGGAGGGCCGGCCTGCTGCTGCTGCTGCCTGCGCTTCTGGAGCTCTTGTGCCCCGGAGGTAATGGGGGCAAGGAGAGCAGCTCTCCCAGAGCCAGGGACTCGTGGCTGGGGTAGCCAGGGGCTGGGAGGCGCCCCGTCTCTGGGTCGTCCAGAGAGACCTTGCTGTTGCTGAGGGAGCGAAGTGAGGGCAGGCGGAGCTTGAAGCCACGTGGCCGGCCTACAGAGCGAGAAAGAGGGTGGGAGGGAGAAAGAGTGGGAGGGGTGGTAAAATGAGAGAGGGAGAGTAAAAAAGAGTGGTACAAAGGCCGACAGGGAGAGAAAGAGAGTGAGTGGGAAAGAGAAAAGGAGGAAGAAACCAGAGAGAGCAATAAACTGAACTGAACTAAGTTGAATCGAGTGATTATCCAACAATCTTTTTAAAAAATGTAATTGAATGATTATTTATACTGAACAAAAATATAAACGCAACATGCAACAATTTCAGTTACAGCTCATATAAGGAAATCAGTCAATTGAAATAAATTCACTAGGCCCTAATCTATGGATTTCACATGACTGGGCAGGGGCGCAACCATGGGTGGGCCTGGGAGGGCTTGTGGTTACCTGTGGGGAGCCAGGGGGGCAGCTTGTGGTTGAGGTCCTGGTTGGGCTGTTTGTCGTCTGAAATGACCTGGAAGTTGAGGATGAACATGATCACCAGGCCATCTTCGTTCTTCACCGGCACCACATCCACCAGACACGGGAAACACACACCTGACAGAGAGACAGAGACAGAGAGAGATAGAGGGCTTATAATGACACAAAACATAAACACACACACACACACTGACACACACACACTGACACACATACACTGACACACATACACTGACACACACAACAATGCAGACACACGCACGCAGGCATACACCCACCCCCACCCCCATCCCCCCACGGCCAAATGTTCTCCTGTATATGAAATGACATAGGTTATACACGGGATTGAAAATGCAGGATGCATTTTAGAGTGGATTAGTCTTTTTAAGTGGGATGGCAAAAAGAGAAAGCGTAATGCATAAACACACACACTCACACACACACACACACACTCACACACACACACACACACACACACACACACACACACTCACACACACACACACACACACACACACACACACACACACACACACACACACACACACAGAAATTCACTTCATGACATGATCTGCTTGAACACATTCCTACGTAATGCCTATGCCATAAGACAACCACAGTGATTTCACTTCACAAGAGCGTGAAAAATCTATTTTACTGAGCATGAAATCCGACTTAATGGTCATATGTAGCTGTCCACCTACAGAGCCCTGTTTCAGTAGGGTTGAATTAAATTACTATTTCAGTAGGGTTTGATGAAATTACTGTTTCAGTAGAATAAAATTAAATTACTGTTTCAGTAGGGTTGAATGAAATTACTGTTTCAGTAGGGTTGAATGAAATTACTGTTTCAGTAGGGTTGAATGAAATTACTGTTTCAGTAGGGTTGAATTAATTTACTGTTTCAGTAGGGTTGAATGAAGTTACTGTTTCAGTAGGGTTGAATTAAATTACTGTTTCAGTAGGGTTTAATGAAATTACTGTTTCAGTAGGGTTGAATGAAATTACTGTTTCAGTAGGGTTGAATGAAGTTACTGTTTCAGTAGAGTTGAATGAAATTATTATTTCAGTAGGGTTTGATGAAATTACTATTTCAGTAGATTTGAATGAAATTACTGTTTCAGTAGGGTTTAATGAAATCACTATTTCAGTAGGGTTTGATGAAGTCACTGTTTCAGTAGGGTTGAATGAAATTACTATTTCAGTAGGGTTTGATGAAATTACTATTTCAGTAGGGTTTGATGAAATTACTATTTCAGTAGGGTTTGATGAAATGAAAGGCAACATGTTGATTGGGCTTTAACTCCTGTAGCGGATGTCAGCAGTGACCCTGTGGACATTTCAATACTGTACTTTTATCAGCTCAGAGAAACGTTATGGCATAAAGCCTTTTTCTACCAACACAGCATCTGGTATTTACACTGCTAAATAAGCCAAAACACTCAGAAACATGGCTCGCTTGCCAGTCTCTTTCTCATTTAGCCAAAATCAAGCCTCATTCATAAATAAAGTAGAATCAGGCGTCCCATCAACTTTGTTTTATGAATTCAAAGTATGAAAGCATCAACAAGGTTGTAACTGATACCCCCACCAAAAAGACACGGTACAGTGACACCACCAGTACATCAAGTATATGAAGTGCTCCTTCTCAAACCTACAAGAAACCATAGAGATCCTATAAAATGACTTATTCTAAATCCTAATTCTATGCAAGAAACCTTCAACTCTACTGCATGTGTTCCACATGTGTGAAACATAAATCCAAGGTTCTCATTTCTCAACAGTCTTCCAAGACAAAGGAGAACTATTCCTTCCTCTTAACCCTATTCTATCCTGTCCTACCTTATCCCATGCCCTTACCCTTACCTGGTCGGTAGTCAGTGACTGGCGCTGGGTTGGTGTTGGCATACAGGGTTAGCAAGGTTGGCAGCAGCCACGGCAGTCTAAAGAGTAATGTACTGTGTTGTGGACACACAAGTGAGTGTTCAGTCTAGCGCCCAGCCCACCCATCATTCATCTCTGAGCCATCACACCACAATAGTGTGGCCCATGGAAGGGATTGGACCTCTACGTAAACACCCACACGGATTAAAACAGGGAAAACTGTATTGAGGATTATAGGTCCCCACACAACCATCATCTGGCTCCCACCCTTTGTGTGTGTGTGTACGCAGTGCTTTTATCTTAACAATCTGATCAGAGGTAAAAAAATTAATAAAATAAATAACATTCTACACACATTTTACATACATGGCACTGTTGTTTACACAGTAGTTACATAGTAAAATATAGTTATTTGATATACATTACATCTGGAGTTACAGACTTTGTAACATACCAACACAGTAATGTTGGACCGTGTGTAACAACTCACTACAACGTAACATCCTCAATTGTCTTAGCACCACTTGATACAATATGGGACCATGTAATATAATATTTCATAAATTTATCTATTACTGACAGACATGAGGGTTTATTCAGTAATCCTAGTGGTAGGAACACCTCTGCCTCTCTCTCTGGCCACTAATGCACACACACACACACACACACACACACACACACACACACACACACACACACACACACACACACACACACACACACACACACACACACACACACACACACACACACACACACACACACACACACACACACACACACACACACACACACACACACACACACACACACACACACACACACACACACACTGTACCCACCCCAAACACACAATGAAATCTCACACATACACACAAATAGGCTACACTCAGGAAAACACACGCACACACACATGCACACACAAACACACACACACACACACAGAGGATTACAAAATTGTCGGGAAGAGGATTTGACTTCAATTCATTACGCTCTCTTTTTTCCATCCCACTTAAAAGGACTAATCCACTCAAAGATTCCGTCTGTGGGGGGGTCCTGACACGTGTGTGTCCTGATTCTTTAAATGCCTGGAACATGAGGGATTTACGTATACAGTGAGGGAAAAAAGTATTTGATCCCCTGCTGATTTTGTACGTTTGCCCACTAACAAAGACATGATCAGTCTGTAATTTTAATGGTAGGTTTATTTGAACAGTGAGAGACAGAATAACAACTACAAAATCCAGAAAAATGCATGTCAAAAATGTTATGAATTGATTTGCATTTTAATGAGGGAAATAAGTATTTGACCCCTCTGCAAAACATGACTTAGTACTTGGTGGCAAAACCCTTGTTGGCAATCACAGAGATCAGACGTTTCTTGTAGTTGGCCACCAGGTTTGCACACATCTCAGGAGGGATTTTGTCCCACTCCTCTTAGCAGAACTTCTCCAAGTCATTAAGGTTTAGAGGCTGACGTTTGGCAACTCGAACCTTCAGCTCCCTCCACAGATTTTCTATGGGATTAAGGTCTGGAGACTGGCTAGGCCACTCCAGGACCTTAATGTGCTTCTTCTTGAGCCACTCCTTTGTTGCCTTGGCTGTGTGTTTTGGGTCATTGTCATGCTGGAATACCCATCCACGACCCATTTTCAATAATAATAATAATATGCCATTTAGCAGACACTTTTATCCAAAGCGACTTACAGTCATGTGTGCATCCATTTTTACGTATGGGTGGTCCTGGGGATCGAACCCACTACCCTGGCGTTACAAGCGCCATGCTCTACCAATTGAGCTACAGAGGACCTGGCTGAAGGAAGGAGGTTCTCACCCAATATTTGACAGTACATGGCCCCGTCCATCGTCCCTTTGATGCGGTGAAGCATAATGTTTCCACCTCCATGTTTGACGGTGGGGATGGTGTTCTTGGGGTCATAGGCAGCATTCCTCCTCCTCCAAACACGGCGAGTTGAGTTGATGCCAAAGAGCTCGATTTTGGTCTCATCTGACCACAACACTTTCACCAAGTTCTCCTCTGAATCATTCAGATGTTCATTGGCAAACTTCAGACTGGCCTGTATATGTGCTTTCGTGAGCAGGGGGACCTTGCGGGCGCTGCAGGATTTCAGTCCTTCACGGCGTAGTGTGTTACCAATTGTTTTCTTGGTGACTATGGTCCCAGCTGCCTTGAGATCATTGACAAGATCCTCCCGTGTAGTTCTGGGTTGATTCCTCACCGTTCTCATGATCATTGCAACTCCACGAGGTGAGATCTTGCATGGAGCCCCAGGCAGAGGGAGATTGACAGTTCTTTTGTGTTTCTTCCATTTGCGAATAAACGCACGAACTGTTGTCACCTTCTCACCAAGCTGCTTGGCGATGGTCTTGTAGCCCATTCCAGCCTTGTGTAGGTCTACAATCTTGTCCCTGACGTCCTTGGAGAGCTATTTGGTCTTGGCCATGGGTGGAGTGTTTGGAATCTGATAGATTTATTGCTTCTGTGGACAGGTGTCTTTTATACAGGTAAGAAGCTGAGATTAGGAGCACTCCCTTTAAGAGTGTGCTCCTAATCTCAGCTCGTTACCTGTATAAAAGACACCTGGGAGCCAGAAATCTTTCTGATTGAGAGGGGGTCAAATACTTATTTCCCTCATTCAAATGCAAATCAATTCATTACATTTTTGACATGCGTTTTTCTGGATTTTTTTGTTGTTATTCTGTCTCTCACTGTTCAAATAAACCTACCATTAAAATTATATACTGATCATTTCTTTGTCAGTGGGCAAATGTACAAAATCAGCAGGGGATCAAATACTTTTTTCCCTCACTGTATGTAAGAGTCTATGCTTTAGGTACATTGAGACCTACAGTGGTGTGAAAAAGTGTTTGCCCCCTTCCTGATTTGTTATTTGTTTGCATGTTTGTCACACTTAAATGTTCCAGATCATCAAACAAATTTAAATATTAGTCAAAGATAACACAAGTAAACACAAAATCCAGTTTTGAAATGAAGGTTGTTATTATTAAGGGAAAACAGAATCCAAACCTACATGGCCCTGTGTGAAAAAGTGTTTGCCCCCCCTGTTATAACACAACTCAACTGTGGTTTATCACACCTGAGTTCAATTCCTCTAGCCAGACCCAGGCCTGATTACTGCCACACCTGTTCTCAATCAAGGAATCACTTAAATAGGACCTGCCTGACAAAGTGAAGTAGACCAAAAGATCCTCAAAAGCTAGACATCATGCCGAGATCCAAAGAAATTCAGGAACAAATGAGAAAGAAAGTAATTGAGATCCATCAGTCTGGAAAAGGTTATTAAGCCATTTCTAAAGGTTTGGGACTCCAGCGAACCACAGTGAGAGCCATTATCCACAAATGGCGAAAACATGGAACAGCGGTGAACCTTCCCAGGAGTGGCCGGCCGACCAAAATTACCCCAAGAGCGCAGTGACGACTCATCCAAGGGGTCACAAAAGACCCCACAACAACATCCAAAGAGCTGCAGGCCTCACTTGCCTCAGTTAAGGTCAGTGTTCATGACTACACCATAAGAAAGAGACTGGGCAAAAATGGCCTGCATGGCAGAGTTCCAAGACGGAAACCACTGCTGAGCAAAAAGAACATTAAGGCTCGTCTCATTTTTGCCAGAAAACATCTTGATGATCCCCAAGACCTTTGGGAAAATACTCTGCGGACTGACGAGACAAAAGTTTAACTTTTTGGAAGGTGTGTGTCCCATTACATCTGGCGTAAAAGTAACACCGCATTTCAGAAAAAGAACATCATACCAACAGTAAAATATGGTGGTGGTAGTGTGATGGTCTGGGCCTGTTTTGCTGCTTCAGGACCTGGAAGACTTGCTGTGATAAATGGAACCATGAATTCTGCTGTCTACCAAAAGATCCTGAAGGAGAATGTCCGGCCATCTGTTCGTGACCTCAAGCTGAAGCGAACTTGGGTTCTGCAGCAGGACAATTATCCAAAATACACCAGTAAGTCCACCTCTGAATGGCTGAAGAAAAACAAAATGAAGACTTTGGAGTGGCCTAGTCAAAGTCCTGACCTGAATCCTATTGAGATGCTGTGGCATGACCTTAAAAAGGCAGTTGGGCTGTGGCTGAATTACAACAATTCTGCAAAGATGAGTGGGCCAAAATTTCTCCACAGCGCTGTAAAAGACTCATTGCAAGTTATCGCAAACGCTTGATTGCAGTTGTTGCTGCTAAGGGTGGCCCAACCAGTTTTTAGGCTGTAGGGGGTGATCACTTTTTCACACAGGGCCATGTGGTTTGGATTTTGTTTTCCCTTAATAATAACAACCATTTCAAAACTGCATTTTGTGTTTACTTGTGTTATCTTTGACTAATATTTAAATTTGTTTGATGATCTGAAACATTTAAGTGTGACAAACATGCAAACAAATAAGAAATCAGGAAGGGGGCAAACACTTTTTCACACCACTGTATTTGTTCTGTATAATGCCAAGGCATACAGCCCCAGCTCTCAATGCAAATACCTGAAAGATGAATGGGAATGTAATCAGGGGACAAACTAATTTATCCAGGTGGCCAGCTGGCTCAAAACCACAGAACTCAATCCCACATTTATAACCCGATAATCTCACACAGTTCTAACACTGACAGGACTTCTTTTCAAGCTTTGGGAGCATTTGGCACGTTAAGAGTCATCCAATTGGTCCACAACACACTCTAGCCTGGGTGTCAGTCTGTTTTTGGTGTGCAACATAACTACATTGTGCTACCCTGCCAAACAAAACTCAGTTGATGATACATCACTATTCTTAAACACTTCCATGAATTGACATAGCTAAAAGAGAAGAGAAGAGAAAGTTGAGAGAACATAGTGTTCAGAACGTAGCCAAACATTTAGCCAACAGAACGCAGTGTAAGGGTGCCACTATGTCAAACCCATCCTATTCTATGGGTATTTCAACGAGAATTGCTGAATTGCAGCGGCGATAGGTGGACACCATGTCGGGTCCCACATCTGTAGGAGTACGGAGCGGATTATCCCAGGTCCATTTTAGGAATGCTTACAGGGGATGAAAAGGGATTAGAGAACTGAAAACATGGCTTGGGCCACCCCCCAGGTAACCCTTACCTACCCCTGTGCCCCTGTCAAAAAAGGAAATGCCCATCTCTCTTCGCCCTGTGATGTGTGGGATTAGGGCATAGTCGTGTAATCTCCAGCAGGGAACAAGTGGATTGAGGATAACAGATTAAGCTAGACATTCCTTTCCTTCCTTTGGGTGGGTCAAGGGGGCAGAGCTGAGCTCTGGGATGGCAAGATTGACAGATGATGAAGAAGATCATGGTGATGATGATGATGATGTTCCATTGGGCTCAGAATGAAAGATGGAGTTTAGAACTAGAGGCATTTTTTATTTTTTTTGTGAATCACATCTGTTTCAAACATTTTGATTCGTGAAAGTGTCCATCACTTTCAATCAAATTATTGTCCTTCTGTATCACTTTGTTGTCACGATCAAGTCATTATACAGTATGTGACAGTGACACAATGTTCATGGTCACTATTGAAAGGCTGTTAAGTTATTAACGGCTCGACAGGGAATTGGTGACAAAAATAGACAGTGTCTATGAGCTGAGGAGAGAGGTAAACTGAAGAAAAGACTTGACGAGAAAATAAGGTGAAGAGGAAAGGAGAGAGAGGTGTGACAGAGTAAAAGTGTGACACCTTTGTGGAGAAAATACAAGATTTAAGTGACAATACACAAAATTAGAGACTTTTTATGTGAATTTGCCAAAATAATTGTTTGTGTCAATGCAGAGCCAGAATCACAGAATGACTAAGTACAGTATGGGATGGATCTAGTTAGGTTTTTTCTTAGGACGCTGTTGTATTTCTAAGGATAGCATTGCCCTCTAGTGGCCAACAGACTGTATATGCACAAGGATAAGATTGGAGGGGTGTACAGTCAAACCCCTAGCAAACAGTGGCGTAGCAAAGCCAGTAATTTTTAGGTAAGTCTGTGCAAAGTCGTGTGGGCCAGCAGTAAGCATGACACGCTCTCTTCAAAAATACACATCAGGGAAAATGACAACACAGTAGTTGGTACTACAACCCAGCAGGACGCCACACAACATAGCATAGATTGTCATTGTTTATCAATAGCTATCCGACTACCCAGATAAACGAAGAGGACAGCTACCTAAAAGCCACTGCAAAAAAAGGCATTGCTCAAGTGAAGTTGCGCTCAAGTGCACTATGTAAAAGTACTCAAAGAACAGTCACCTTCAAACTGTGATGTAACAAATGCAGCCTTGTTGCCACCAGTGAGGATTTACTGCCAACATGTTTCACACGTTCCATTTGCAATTATGATGACACCTGTCACTATGAAATGCAGCTCACAGGTCTCAATCCTTCCTCAAAGACAAAGAGGTTATTTTGTTGCTCTGGGAGATGACAGAAGAATCACAGAAGGAGGTTGCCTCAAAAAGAGAAACAATGAACATCTCCTATTTCCTCTCATTCTGAAATCTTCCCTTTTGCTCAAACTGACACACACGCACACATACAGTACACAAACACACACACACAACTACTTCCCTCATACACACACACACACACACACACACACACACACACACACACACACACACACACACACACACACACACACACACACACACACACACAGCATATGTTTTACTATCCCTTGTGGGGACCTAAAATCAGTGGTGTAAAGTACTTACAGTTTTTTTCAATTGTTTACACGCGATTTTGAAAACAGAGTTCTTTTTGTCAAAATATAATCACAATTATCCAAACACCACAATCAATTAGCAAAATTCCTAGATTGTTTGCAAAATGACACACTTCAGTCAAAACATACACACTTCAGTCAAAACATATACACATATTTGTGAAAATGCTATTTGTTTTCATTTAACCAACACAGTCATCAATGATCATACACTATTGCAGCCAGTTTCACACTGCTGTGATAAATAAAAAACACATTTGTAAAAAAAAAAAAAAAAAGATTTTTGGCCAGACATTCTTACTGTATGTGAGAGATAATTTAGGTGACAAAAAATAGTGAGAAACTCACAACATTATTCATGATTTGTTTTGAGATAAGGAGAAGGAGAATGTAGACAAATACTGTAGGCCTACTATAACCTTACCAAGCACTGCACAACACTTGATGCTGCAGACTGAATATTTCAAGTATTTATTTCAATACTTACAGTATTTCTTACCATAATCAGTTACAGTAATCAACCAACAATGATATCAATTACTGTAAACAAATAAAATCCGTAGACAAATAAAAATTACTGCATGAATTACAGTACATACACTTTGACTCTGAAGAAAAGTAAAGTAAAAGTAAACAGAAATGAAAGAAAACTACTGTAAAAGCAACAAGAATACTGTAACTATCCGTCTCTCCGTCTGGCTGGATCAGGCCATAACATTTCATCCACATCACAGGCTATGTCTTCATTGGCAAGGCACCGTTGGAAGAATCGCCTTGTGTGACGAATCCACCCCTGCACTGAAGCTGCTTCAATAAGATCACATGCCTGTTCCATGGCCTGAATGAGGGGCAAACGGTCATAAGGCCGCAGGTCATATACCTTCCACCGCCACGCTGAAAAAAATTATTCTATAGGATTCAGGAAGGGGGAGTATGGGGGAAGGTATAAAACTTCAAAATCAGGGTGATCATGGAACCAGTTCTGGACTAGAGCAGCCCGATGAAATGAGACATTGTCCCAAACGACAATGTACCGCATCTGGTCCACTTGGTGTAATGCTGTGACAATCTCATGCAATCGGTCAAGAAATGCAAGTATCAGATTTGCATTATAGGGTCCCAGATTTGCATGGTGGTGGAGGACCCCATTTTGTGTGATAGCAGCGCAAAGGGTGATGTTACCCCCTCGCTGCCCTGGCACATTGGTGATTGCTTGCCCTGTGCCCAATTACATTTCTCCCTCTTCTTCTTGTTTTTGCAAGGTTAAATCCAGCCTCATCCACATATATAAATTCATGTTGAATTTCAGCAGCATCCATTTGCAAGACTCTCTGAAACACATTAAAGAAAATAGGATGCTATTCAATATCTATAGCACAGTATTTTTTTTGTGACAGAACATTATGAGCAGTGCATGATACCACACCATAGTCAGATGAACAATGCATACCTCCACATACTCATTGCGCAGATGTTTCACTCTCTCTGAATTTCTGTCAAATGGTACCCGATACAGTTGCTTCATGTATATTTGATTTTTCTTTAGGATTCGACCTAATGTTGACAGAGAGACTCGTTGGATGTTATTGAAAATATTGTCATCATTGATGATATTGGCTTGGATTTCTCGTAGCCTGATACAATTATTGGCCAAAACCATGTTCACAATGGCGGCCTCTTGTGCACGACTAAACATAGGGCCCCTTCCACCTTGGTGTCCTTGACCCTCAATCCTATGTAAAAACAAAATAAGATAAAAATAAATAAATATATATATATATATATATATATATGCAGCCTACTGTCAAATGTCACAGTAAACAATATTGATTATACAAGCTTCAGTTTCAATGTATACTGTGTGGTTAGCTTACCTGTTTTCTCGATGAAATGTCCGAATTACTGACGCAACAGTATTTCTGCTGAGATTTGGTTGAACTCTTTGTCCAGCTTCCATCAATGTCAGTCCATGGTTGATAACATGGTCAATAAGTGTTGCACGGATTTCTCGAGTCAAATTTGGTCCTCGTCTTCTTTGTTCAGGTTCTATCAACTCTTCAAGTCCTTCTCTACCTCTTCCTCTACCTAGGTGTCTTCCTCTACCTCCTTCTCTTCCTCTACCTTCTTCTCCTCTACCTATGCCTCTTCCTCTACCTCCTTCTCCTCTTCCTCTACCGCCTTCATCTCCTCTTTGAGCTCCCCCTCTCATTCTCACTCTTCTTCTTCTTCTAACTCCTTCCATTTTTGTTGAAGACAGGTGAACTCACCTGCTGCCTTTTATAGCACACCTGAGTGCTGCGTTTTCAAATTAGCACATGTGTGCTTCCACACCTGGTAGATGTGTTTATCCAATTCGTTCATTAGTGTGGTAATTGCCAATCCGGTGCTTTGTAATTACAAGGAAGTAACCTCACGATCCTTATCTGTGTCTAAGGTGTGAAAATGTGTGTAGAGTTTTACAAATCACTGTGTGTAATGTTTTGCAAAAAGGGTGAGGCGGACATTGTGTGTAATGTTGTGCAAATCTGTGGAGGTGTTTTGCTCATTGGAGTACAATTTTGCTAATTGTGTGGAAATTTTAATTTTAGTGTGTAAATAATCGTAAAAAACTGTAAGTAAAAATACTTTAAAGTACTACTTAAGTAGTTTTTTGGGATATCTGTACTTTACTTTACTATTTATATTTCTGGCAACTTTTACTTTTACTTCACTACATTCCTAAAGAAAATAATGTACTTTTTACTCCATACATTTTCCCTGACACCCAAAAGTACTCATTACATTTTGATAGGAAAATGGTCAAATTCACACACTTATCAAGAGAACATCCCTGGTCATCCCTATTGCCTCTGATCTGGCTGACTCACTAAACACAAATGCTTAGTTTGTAAATTATGTCTGAGTGTTGGAGTGTGCTCGTGGCTATCCGTCAGTTAAAAAAAATAAGAACATTGTGCCGTCTGGTTTGCTTAATATAAGGAATTTGAAATGATTTATACTTTGACTTTTGATACTTAACTACATTTTAGCAATTCCATTTACTTTTGATACTTAAGTATATTTAAAACCAAATACTTTTAGACTTTTACTCAATAAGTATTTTACTGGGTGACTTTTACTTGAGTCATTTTCTATTAAGGTATCTTTACTTTTACTCAAGTATAAAAATTGAGTACTTTTTCCACCGCTGCCTAAAATGTATTTCCATTCAAAATCCTATTTTACCTAACGCTAACGGGCCGTCCACACCAAGGATAACTATAACGATAACTATAACAATAATAATAATAAAAAATATATATAATTCAAGTGAACAGGAGCGTTCACACTACAACGACAATTACAAAATGAGTGGAGAACGCTAACAAGTGCTATCATTTCGATCACTTTCAGAACAATTTTTTCCCTGTCCCTCCGATGATGAAACATTGACAACCAATCAAAGACGAGTTCTACTGAAGCGTTCTTGGTTCTAGGTGCGCTAGGCTGCTTGGAGAGGAGAGCCTCGAACGAACCATCCTGATCTCACAAGCTCACATTCTCTTGTAGCAAAACAGAATGTGAGCTCGCTAGATCAGGATGGTTCATACGAGGCTATGGAGAGGAGGCAGAGCACATGGTAAACTTGCCTGAATAACTGGGCATGTGTGAGCATATTGTTGGCCACATTAATTATAGGATGAACAGCGCATGAGAAGGCCATTTCCCGATGTTATAGGCCTACCTGTTACGCTGATACAGCCTGACAAATACACACTAAAGTCTAATGTGCCTTTCTGTATCTTGTAAACTGTTGAGAAAAGACCCATTACTGATCCAAATGGTTGCCTAGGCTAGATTATTATTATTTCGGAATGAAACATGCATTCGAAACGCAGTGCTTTTTAGTGGTTATTTATATGGCATATTCACTGCAGTTTACACAGCCTAGACTACAATTATTTACTCACTAGAAAAAATATATAAAATGCATTGTGTTGTTATAGGCTAGGTATGATAATTTTCTTGTCCTTAAAAAGCTTAACCAATTGGGGAGATTTTCGAGCTCCGTGCCCCCGGGGACTGGGAGAGCAGACTATCCTAGGCTAACCTGTCATTTCATAATCTGCTAAAAAAAATATTTCACTGTGTAAATTCATTGGGTATAGGCTATTCACTGCAGTATTAGTCCTAATATTCAGCTAATGAATGATGGGTTGCATACGCTTCTAACTTAGGCTACTCATCTCTAGTCTGTCTTCACGGTTCTCTTTGCGCAATTACGCACCTGGCCTCTCCGCTGCCTCTCAGCTACAGCTATTCCTCTTAGCTCTTGGAGTCCCAGGAAAAACTAGACTACAACAACTTGTTGTACACTTAATTTGACGATTTTATATACTACTACTAGCCTATCGAGGAGAGATTCCAGCTTGCTCGTGCTTGCTCAATGTAAAATAGGGCAGTTTGAAAGGAGAGAGAGAGAGATGGTGTGATCAAAATACACCATATGAGTAGCCTGCTAATGTACCTTTCTGGACCTTGTAAACTGTCGAGAATAGACCCATAACTTATCCAAATGATTGCATAATCAGGCCTAAGCATTCAAAACAGGACGGTTGAGCGGTTATTAAAATTAGCCTACATCACTGC
>NW_028164400.1:0-30825 GCF_964263955.1 Coregonus lavaretus | reverse complement strand
TACCAACAAAAATATTGTAATCATATTACAGATACTTTTGAAAAACTAGATGATTACTTCTCGGATTACTTTTTAAAAGATATTATGACACCTTTCTGCTTTCCTCAATACATTCAAATCAGCATTGAAAAAAGGCACAAGTTTAAGTTTGTTCCACCTGAGTATTATGACACACCAAATGCATTTGCAGTGTGTAAAAAGTACCCAATCGTCACACTTGAGTAAAAATAAAGATTTCTTAATGGAAAAGTCACCCAGTAAAATACACATGAGTAAAAGTCTAAAGTATTTGGTTTTAAATATACTTAAGATATCAAAGTAAATGTAATTGCTAAAATATACGTAAGTATCCAAATGAAAAGTAACGTATAAATCAAGTATAATTCCTTATAGTAGCCTTTCCTGCAGTCAAATGACCCAGTGACCTAATGGGTGGATAGTTTATTCATATTTTTCAACTCTATATCTGACATGGTACAAGGTGTCTTCTTTTTTTGAGCTCATAACCATGTGTGTTAGGTTTATATTTTTGTTTCAAAGTAGATTTGTTTAAGACTACCAAGAAATACTATGTGACCCTGATTTAGTCCACTGGAGTAAAAGGTTATTAATAAGCAAACCAGATGGCACCAATTTCTTGTACGAATAGCCAGGGGCACACTCCAACACACACACACATCATTTACAAACAAAGCATTTGTGTTTAGTGAGTCCGCCAGATCAGAGGCAGTAGAGATGACCAGGGATGTTCTCTTTATAAGTGCGTGATTAGAACCTTTTCCTGTGCTGCTAAGCATTTAAAATGTAACGCGTACTTTTGGGTGTCAGGGAAAATGTATGGCGTAAAAAGTACATTATTTTCTTTAGGAATGTAGTGAAGTAAAAGTAAAAGTTGTCCAAACTATAAACAGAAAAGTAAAGTACAGATACTCCCAAATACGACTAAAGTTGTACTTTACACCACTGTGTGTTTGATGGATCCACAGACACACACACAGAGAGAGAGAGAGAGAGAGAGAGAGAGAGAGCGAGAGAGAGAGAGAGAGAGAGAGAGAGAGAGAGAGAGAGAGAGAGAGAGAGAGAGAGAGAGAGAGAGAGAGAGAGAGAAGAGAGAGAGAGAGAGAGAGCACTGTTGTGGTTTTGGCCATTAACATGGTTCCCTCGCCACCACACCCACTCCTTCCCCAAGGGGAGCAGAGCATTTACATTTTACATTTAAAGACGCTCTTATCCAGAGCGACTTACAGTTTAGTGAGTGCATACATTTTCATACTGGCCCCAGCATACTGACTTGGACACAGTCTGTCTGGGGTGACCACAGAGGGAGAGAGGGCTTGATCTGGAGGGGTGGGAGTGTGAGCATTTCTCCCAACCCTAACCCCTAAGACTAAAGCCTAAAGGGCTGGGCCTACTAGGAGCCTCATCCTCTTAAAATGTGTTTCCAACTTGCTTTTGTGATTATTACTTTGTATTTAAATATATTGGAGATGTCCTGTATAATGCTTAACATAAGCTTATAAGGCTTAGCTCTCCTCTGGTCCAAATGTAGACCTACACTCAGACATTTTTTAACACCCAAAGTGTTAACCATAAGCACTGAAACTAGCCAAGTATTGGTTAGGCAGCTTTCTTAATTATTTACATTTAAGTCATTTAGCAGACGCTCTTATCCAGAGCGACTTACAGTTAGTGCATACATTATTTATTTTTTCATACCCCCTGTGGGAATCGAACCCACAACCCTGGCGTTGCAAACGCCATGCTCTATCAACTGAGCTACATCCCTGCCGGCCATTCCCTCCCCTACCCTGGACGACGCTGGGCCAATTGCGCGCCGCCCCATGGGTCTCCCGGTCGCGGCCGGCTACGACAGAGTCTGGATTCTAACCAGGATCTCTAGTGGCACAGCTAGCACTGCGATGCAGTGCCTTAGACCACTGCGCCACTCAGACCTCATTCTACAATCTACGTGACGTGAGACCCAAAACCTATTGTTGTGTTCAGCATGAGAACTGTATTGGTCACAGGTGTGTGTGTGTGTGTGTGTGTGTGTGTGTGTGTGTGTGTGTGTGTGTGTGTTTTATCATTAGGTTTAACACACCAAATCAAATCACTTGCCTCAGAAACCTTCCTCCAAACAACCCCCCAGTCCAACCCCTGTTTGGTTCACATTCCAAACACTCCATAACATTCTCCCAAAATGTCAGAAGTATACCATGGAACAAAAACAGGGTATGGCATTCATTTTGCCCAAGGACAAAGACATGAACAGCTAGATCATAAAAGTATTAAGTTGGCAACGAGGTTAAAGATCGACTACAGCCTATGCGTCTCCTTGGCGATGTCGATTGTAAATTAGACACCAGCTGTCATCGTGTGACGGTAAATCACCTGGTTTCTATACCGACCAGGCATCTACAGCAGAGAAGGGAGGAATCTGGGCAAGACACTGCTGGCATCACATCAGATGAATGCAACACTGTACACACACCATGGGGCTGTGTGTGTGTGAGTGTGTGTGTGTGTGTGTGTGTGTGTGAGTGTGCGTGAGTGCATGTGTGTGTGCATGTGTGTGCGTGAGTGCATGTGTGTGTGCATGTGTGTGTGCATGTGTGTGTGTGAGTGTGTGTGGAATACACTGAGAACAGGGAGTATTTTTCTTACATCATGAGGACAATGATCCATAAATGTAAAACCATACCTAGACTCGTTAATACTATAGTTAATAATAATATAATAATATATATCATTTAGCAGACACTTTTAACCAAAGCGACTAACATTCATGCGTGTATACATTTTACGTATAGGTGGTCCCGGGAATCGAACCCACTTCCCTGGCATTACAAGCGCCCATGCTCTACCAACTGAGCTACAAAGACAACAGCTGATTTAGGACCAGTGTAGTTAATGCTGTAGTTAAGACAACAACTGATCTAGGACCACTGTAGTTAATACTGTAGTTAAGACAACAACTGACCTAGGACCACTGTAGTTAATACTGTAGTTAAGACAACAACTGACCTAGGACCACTGTAGTTAATACTGTAGTTAAGACAACAACTGACCTAGGACCACTGTAGTTAATGCTGTAGTTAAGACAACAACTGACCTAGGACCACTGTAGTTAATACTGTAGTTAAGACAACAACTGACCTAGGACCACTGTAGTTAATACTGTAGTTAAGACAACAACTGACCTAGGACCACCGTATTTAATACTGTAGTTAAGACAACAACTGACCTAGGACCACCGTAGTTAATACTGTAGTTAAGACAACAACTGACCTAGGACCACTGTAGTTAATACTGTAGTTAAGACAACAACTGACCTAGGACCACCGTATTTAATACTGTAGTTAAGACAACAACTGACCTAGGACCAGTGTAGCCTCAGTGTCTCCATTCAATAAGGCCATCAAAAGCAACTCAAAGCATCTGTATTTGGGACTTATTGTTGTGGCATAGCCTGTTGCATTAGATACTATGTCTAGTAATAATCATAGCCTGTTGCATTAGATACTTAGTCTAGTAATAATGTCCTCATGCATTGTAAGTCCCCCTGGTTCTAAGCACGGAATGCCTGCCTGCCTGGCCTGCCTGGCCTGCCTGCCTGCCTACACACTTTGATCTCATGGTGGGTTTAACGGCATTCCACAGCAGATTTGCATACATCTTTATGTGTGTGTGTGTGTGCGTGTGCGTGAGGACCTAGTGGGTTCATAATGATGAAATATGGGGATATATGTGATTTGTTGTGGACAGTGCCACACAAGTGCATACACACACAAGTAGAGATATTCTAAACCCACTGAAATTAGACCAATAGAATACTGAGGATAGAACTGAGGACCGGGGCCTGGAACTGAGGCATGCTGAGCTAGTGAAATGACAGCCAGTAACCAAAGGCGTGGTAGGGAGGTCATAGACCGGTTGAAAAGGGACAGAGTGATTATAAGAGCTTGACTCGACTGGAGACTGGAGTCTCACAGGACAGAGGGAGGGAGTAGGAAGAGGGAGGGAGGGAGGGAGGGAGGGAGGGAGGGATATGATGGACTCTCACCTCCAGTCTGGTACGGTCCACATCTCTGGGTAGCTTCACTCTCACCCTGTGGGTCACAGACAGCACCTCATAGGGGTACACCTGGAAGGAACACACACACTGTCAGCTATTTAACACTACAGCCAACCTGGGTAGAGAGATAATGTAATCTACAAAGATTTAGCCAAAGATATCAAACTGTATTTGCCAAACACATGAACCTAACATGATGTGAAACACTGACCCTTACCTTGTACTCTAGAGGAGAGGAAAAGGAGGGAGGAGGAGAGAGAGAAATCTCAGATTAATGACAGGGTTATTATTTCAGTATGAAAACTACCATAAAAGAGCAAATAAATTACAGCACAAATAAAATCATACACGCGTGCAAATGAAAGTGATTATTTTAATAACTTATGAGATATTGTGTTCCAGCTCAGTACGTCAAAGGCTTTAAAAAAGTCTGGGACCCCCACACACAGTCTTTGAAACCATGCTTTTACGGGCTTGGCACTGTTTGTCCTCTCTGGCTGAGGAATAGCAAGCGCACACTGAGGCAGACAGCTCTGGAGCGGTATATACATCACACACACACTGACGTAACTCATATGGCAAAAGGATGTGGCTTCAGCACCCTTGAGTGAAAACTCGTCCACCTGAACTGCTTCCCATTAAAAGAGCATTTGCAGAATTGTAGCGTCATAGATCTCCTAATAGATCCACCCTCCTTCAACATGGCATCAATGAGCTAACAGATCTATTCTAGATCTAGTTCCTACCTCTCATTCCTCCCCAGCTGTGGGAATCCTGCTGGTCAGGCTCATCCTCAGCATGGTCGGCAACCTCCTGGGGAAGACGCACACATGCACACACACACACACACGCACACACACACAGTCGGTTAAGACTAAAAACAGACAAGGTCAAAACACTTAACTCCATCTGGTCATATTTGACAGATCATGCTGTACATTGTCATACATACATCATGTATTTACTGTACAATACAGTAACAAAGAACAGATTCATTTTTCTCTACTTTCCTTTTCTCATTGGGTTGAGGAGAAATTATTTTAAAAAATGGTCTGTCTGAAGGTCGCTACAATCACAGGGAGGTTACTCACACACACTCTCAACTGCAAACTGACTGTCGACTTTTCCCAGATTGCAATGTATTGATAGAGTTTAGGGTAACTGGGTTGGCTACAGTAGCTACAGTGCATTGTTTCTGGTTTGGTTCAGGACCCAGTCTCAATGTAACTGGATCTCTGGTGTTTAAACATGTGATGGATTTCTCAGGGAGGGAGAGAAAGGAATGACAACTTCTCCATTCTCAGCTCAGTAAATCAATGGATGTGATGGGGGCACGAGAGCATGTTTTTTTTGTTATTTTTTTGTTATGGCCAAATCACCTTTGAGTAACATCAAACCCAATATGGAGTTGATTTGAATTTATTTCATTATTTTTTATAACATGCTCACATGCCCCCATCACTTCCATTGATTGTGAGCTTTTGGTGGCTAAGATTAGCTGAAGTTTGTAGTGGCTGTTTAAAGAAAACTGAACCCTGGATTACATTATCTATTGGTCCATAGACTACTTTCATGGTGAGGAACAATCTAACATTAAGTTGTAAAATAGTGGACTACTCCTTTAACCCCCCCCCCCCCTCAATCTTAGCCATACATTGTCTCTGTCTCAGCTGCCACAGGCATTGGTTGGTGAGGAGTAACAACCAATCAGGTTGCAGAATGAACGTATTCAGTGTAGCACGCTACTGGGGTCAGACACGGTACACGTTTCTAATTTCCTCCTAAACTTTCAGATATTTCACCCCTCTGTCTACCCCAATCCCATCCATCAACAAACACATAAGCAGCAAGAACACATCATTAAGGTTAGACTAAATAGCCTCAGTGGTAGCACAACCACCATAATAAACTATTACTGCTAAAGTCAATCTGTAGAGGGAGTGGTAACGAGTGACAGACCTACATGGAATCTGATAGGAAAGCTTTAAAACATGATTTCCCGGTCCAAAAGTGCTCTGTAGAAGTTAGAAAAACACCCAACCTTCCTGTGTTGACAAGTCAAGGGCTGTGTGTCAATACACTGAAATAGCTTCCTTTCCTAGTCAGTCTTATAACTGAAACAATTGGATTGGTTTACAGCTATTGCTTTCAAGGCTGCTAGATCAGTGATCCTGGAGAAAAGGACACAGGACACAAGGATAGAAAGCCAGTTCAACTATTGAGACACAGACCAATACAGCCTTTTTTTGACAGGAACTTCACTTTCCCTCGGCCATAACTCACTCACACCCTCGATGACAGAAAAGGCGATAAACATTGACTAAACACTACCACCTGGTGGTTAAATCAAACACTGCACCCAGTTGGCACGTCCTTCTCACAGCAATCAGCGCTGCACATTATTTAATGAGCGGCAAGCTGAGAGAGGCCTACAGACCAATCACCAATTTCTCTTTAAACGAGCTCTAATTGTTAGCACGCTTGACTAAACCCATCGGTATGGCGACAGGCACACCTAATTTCCATTTATGAGGGAGTTTTCCATTATCTCACTGAACTCTTCTGTAATCAAATCAAATTGTATTGGTCGCATACACATATTTAGCAGATGTTATTGCGGGTATAGCGAAATGCTTGTGTTCCTAGCTCCAACAGTGCACTAGTATCTAACAATTCACAACAATATACACAAATCGAAAAGTAAACGAATGGAATTTAGAAACACAAAAAATGTTCTGGGCTAATATTGTAAGAAATAACACAAAAATATACTGTGTATACTGCAAAGTTGCTTAGGAGCTAGAATCAGAGCTGCCATGTTTGTCGGCGCCATCTTCAAGTGTCAAAAGGACAGTAAATTCTGAATCACATCGAATCAAACGCCTGGCTGGGATAGGACTGAACTGACTGTCCCCATGCCAGAGGCTCACGCCCTCGTTAGAGAGGGCAAAACTACACCCCCTCTGCCGGTGTGCCCTGACGCTTACATTTAATTGGGTCATCACATCGTGTCATTGGGGTGTGAGGCCAACTGGTGCAAGTGTGTGTGTGTGTGTGTGTGTGTGTGTGTGTGTGTGTGTGTGTGTGTGTGTGTGTGTGGTGAGTGTGTGTGAGTTAGGATGCTATTCCTCTGAAGGAGAGAGAGAGAGAGAGAGACTGAATTGTAATGATGGCACTCGACACGCTACATGAGGTAATGGCAGTCAGACGTGAACCTGCTGAACCAGTGTCACAGTATTATCAGCAGTAGGTTCCATAGAAATGGACTATGTTACTTTCCTCACAATCATAGAAGCCTGTGTTCACTTTATAGTGTGTGAGTATGACAACGTACCTTGTAAATGCCATTCCTTCCATATCCTGGCAGGGAAGCACACTTATTGTAAGGGAAGTCTGTAAGGAAAGAAACAAAATATCTAAGTCATCTATAAACACTCATTGGCTACTCTTTCAACCTAAAGTGAACGCATTGGTTGAGCCCCTGCCAGTCAAGTGAGGGTTAACCACTGATTGGCTACTCACTGGTCCGGGAGGTGTCAGTGGGCAGGCTGCAGGTAGACTTCCTGGGGTCCAGCAGGTACTCTGGGAGGGGCTCACCGTCTATCTCACTCTTCAAGATCATCCAACTGGTCCTTGTCTACATAGAGAGATAGACAGTGAGCTGGATGAATGGGTGGATGGATGGAGGTAGTGATAGATACTGTATGTAGATGGATGGATGGAGGTAGTGATAGATAATGTATGTAGATGGATGGATGGAGGTAGTGATAGATACTGTATGTAGATGGATGGATGGAGGTAGTGATAGATAATGTATGTAGATGGATGGATGGATGTAGTGATAGATACTGTATGTAGATGGATGGATGGAGGTAGTGATAGATACTGTATGTAGATGGATGGATGGAGGTAGTGATAGATACTGTATGTAGATGGATGGATGGAGGTAGTGATAGATACTGTATGTAGATGGATGGAGGTAGTGATAGATAATGTATGTACAGTGAGGGAAGAAAGTATTTGATCCCCTGCTGATTTTGTACGTTTGCCCACTGACAAAGACATGATCAGTCTATAATTTTAATGGTAGGTTTATTTGAACAGTGAGAGACAGAATAACAACAACAAAAATCCAGAAAAATGCATGTCAAAATGTTATAAATGTATTTGCATTTTAATGAGGGAAATTAGTATTTGACCCCTCTGCAAAATATGACTTAGTACTTGGTGGCAAAACCCTTGTTGGCAATCACAGAGGTCAGACGTTTCTTGTAGTTGGCCACCAGGTTTGCACACATCTCAGGAGGGATTTTGTTCCGCTCCTTTTTGCAGATCTTCTCCAAGTCATTAAGGTTTCGAGGCTGACGTTTGGCAACTCAAACCTTCAGCTCCCTCCACAGATTTTCTATGGGATTAAGGTCTGGAGACTGGCTAGGCCACTCCAGGACCTTAATGTGGTTCTTCTTGAGCCACTCCTTTGTTGCCTTGGCCGTGTGTTTTGGGTCATTGTCATGCTGGAATACCCATCCACAACCCATTTTCAATGCCCTGGCTAAGGGAAGGAGGTTCTCACCCAAGATTTGACAGTACATGGCCCCGTCCATCGTCCCTTTGATGCGGTGAAGTTGTCCTGTCCCCTTAGCAGAAAAACACCCCCAAAGCATAATGTTTCCACCTCCATGTTTGACTGTGGGGATGGTGTTCTTGGGGTCATAAGCAGCATTCCTCCTCCTCCAAACACGGCGAGTTGAGTTGATGCCAAAGACCTCGATTTTGGTCTCATCTGACCACAACACTTTCACCCAGTTCTCCTCTGAATCATTCAGATGTTCATTGGCAAACTTCAGACGGCCCTGTATATGTGCTTTCTTGAGCAGGGGGACCTTGCGGGTGCTGCAGGATTTCAGTCCTTCACGGCATAGTGTGTTACCAATTGTTTTCTTGGTGACTATGGTCCCAGCTGCCTTGAGATCATTGACAAGATCCTCCCGTGTAGTTCTGGGCTGATTCGTCACCATTCTCATGATCATTGCAATTCCACGAGGTGAGATCTTGCATGGAGCCCCAGGCCGAGGGAGATTGACAGTTCTTTTGTGTTTCTTCCATTTGCGAATAATCGCACCAACTATTGTCACCTTCTCACCGAGCTGCTTGGCGATGGTCTTGTAGCCCATTCCAGCCTTGTGTAGGTCTACAATCTTGTCCCTGACATCCTTGGAGAGCTCTTTGGTCTTGGCCATGGTGGAGAGTTTGGAATCTGATTGATTGATTGCTTCTGTGGACAGGTGTCTTTTATACAGGTAACAAGTTGAGATTAGGAGCACTCCCTTTAAGAGTGTGCTCCTAATCTCAGTTCGTTACCTGTATAAAAGACACCTGGGAGTCAGAAATCTTTCTGATTGAGAGGGGGTCAAATACTTATTTCCCTCATTAAAATGCAAATAAATTTATAACATTTTTGACATGCGTTTTTCTGGATTTCTTTGTTGTTATTCTGTCTCTCACTGTTCAAATAAACCTACCATTAAAATTATAGACTGATCATTTCTTTGTCGGTGGGCAAACGTACAAAATCAGCAGGGGATCAAATACTTTTTTCCCTCACTGTAGATGGATGGATGGATGTAGTGATAGATACTGTATGTAGATGGATGGATGGAGGTAGTGATAGATAATGTATGTAGATGGATGGATGGATGTAGTGATAGATACTGTATGTAGATGGATGGATGGAGGTAGTGATAGATAATGTATGTAGATGGATGGATGGAGGTAGTGATAGATACTGTATGTAGATGGATGGATGGATGTAGTGATAGATACTGTATGTAGATGGATGGATGGAGGTAGTGATAGATAATGTATGTAGATGGATGGATGGAGGTAGTGATAGATACTGTATGTAGATGGATGGATGGAGGTAGTGATAGATACTGTATGTAGATGGATGGAGGTAGTGATAGATAATGTATGTAGATGGATGGATGGAGGTAGTGATAGATACTGTATGTAGATGGATGGATGGAGGTAGTGATAGATACTGTATGTAGATGGATGGATGGAGGTAGTGATAGATACTGTATGTAGATGGATGGATGGAGGTAGTGATAGATACTGTATGTAGATGGATGGATGGAGGTAGTGATAGATACTGTATGTAGATGGATGGATGGATGTAGTGATAGATACTGTATGTAAATGGATAAATAAATGGATGTGTAGGCAAGTAGGCGAGCAGATGGATGTACAGACAGACGGACGGACGGACGGACAGGCATACGCCTCACCTTGATGTCATCTCCTTCTTGCCAGGAAGTTCTAGAGGCTGTAGAACATACATTATGTTATAAACCACACTCCTGTTACACTATATCACTGTATAGCATGTCACATTACTGTACCGGGCCGTACCACACATCTGTCTACCAGCTATGTTACAGTATGCACGGAAAGACTGCATCCTATAATAAATCAACTCAACACTATGACATCATCATCACTAGACAGCCTGTCGAGAATCTCCAAATGGGTCATGACATAGTTACAGTACTGTTGTATAACTTAACTATTACTAGTACGTATAGTATGTATTCAACTACCACTATATATAGTTTTCTCAAATGGGCAGTTTTATAAGATAGAAAGTAGCCTATTTACTGGGAACAGTTGGTGAAATAGTGCTTTTCTTTTATGCAGGCAAATGCATGCTCTTGTTCATGAGCTCAAGCCTGGTAGAATATATACAAACTAAACTGAAAACGGTTTACTCATAAATTGTGAATAATGTCACATTCTACATATGGCTGTGATTTAGTTGTCATATTTCACGTATTGTAGATCTTGAAGGGCTTTAGAAGAATCCTCCATAGTGTAACACAGAAGATAATACGGCACATGCATTATATTATTATAAGGGATTCTGGGGCATCTACACACTCACACATAGAAAAACGGATAAATATCTGGAAAAAAATTTAAACACGACATACACAAAGGGTTAAGTGGAACAGGAAGTGACCAAGACACCATCAGCACCACAACACCAAGTGAGTCATGTTCTCGACCAATCACAATGGAGACACAACACACGTACTAGTAGAACCAATGAGCTACTGAGATGGGTATGGGCAGGCATGTAGGGATGGGCAGAAACATAATCGTAAAGGTGTAAGAAACTAAAAAGGATAAATAAAATATTGATATGGCCAATTTAGTTTTCCATGTTAGGCTTTCAACTCAGGCAACAATGAAGCGGATTGTACTTTAGATACTAGATCACACGTGTGCGTGTAGCGGTATATGGCTACGGTTGACATAGGGAGCAAAGGTCAGCGTGTTATGGACCACTATACTACAACGTTACTGTAAATATTTCAACATGGCTACTTGAATTGGTTGCAGTGACTCTGTCGCCTGAAGTTGTAAAGCCTTGTCCGTTCGAAAAGACTGGAGATGGGACAGAATAATGGGTCATATAGAAAGGAATAGGATGACGATTGCCCTATAGACACTGATCTTAGATCAGTTTCATGTTCCCCCTCTAATGGTTAGAGTTAGATTCTGGGAGGGGAAAGCTGATCCTAGATCTGTGTTTACGGGCAACTTCTACTAGGAGCGTATGGGACAGATGACATGCGACACATCGTGCAGAGACCAGACCAGGAAGTTAGACCAGGAAGCAGAGGAGGATAGTGGACTGTACCATGCTGTTTGTAGATAGGGGGTTTTCTATAGATATTATCTATCTTGACCTTAGTCTCTGAAGATGAGAGGAGGAGAGGAGGAGAGCAATGAAAGAAGCCCAGGATGAGAAAGAAAGAAAGAAAGAAAGAAAGAAAGAAAGAAAGAAAGAAAGAAAGAAAGAAAGAAAGAAAGAAAGAAAGAAAGAAAGAAAGAAAGAAAGAAAGAAAGAAAGAAAGAAGCATGAGTTAGCAGTTATTGAGAGATGGAATAGTCTAGCAAGCAGCAGTGTAATAGGAGCAGTATATTTCATGGTAGATTCAATGCGAGACATATGGCATTTCTATTATAACTGGCACGACAGGGTATTATCTCAGATAAATCATCACTTGTTGTCATTATTCATGCAACATACATGCCATTTCCATCGTCTAATGATCAAGTCCTATGGTAATGTGAAGCAGAAACCAATGAAAATACATTTCTAGAACAATGGTAATTGTTGATCAGTGTTGTATCCAACAATATATTTACTCGTGTTTCCAAAGTCAGAGTCATAAATAATATATATATATATCTTTATGTATTTTCCCTAATTACAACACATCATTCATTACTGCATCTAGAGCAAATATAACGAGCATCATCCTAAACAAATAAACAAATCAAACAATAAATAAAAAGGGCAAATTATTCAATTCAAATTATTCAATAAAAAGAAATGGGGTAAGTGAGTCTTTCTACAGATAATTGACACACTATGCCTGTCCCAAGCTGACCCAGTCCGTCACACTTTCAATGACAGAGACACTTAGCTAGTAACAACTGCTATACATTAACTCAACTCCAATCTTTTTTAGGATAAATAATTCATGAAATACAACACATGTGGGCCATTTTCTGCCCTGTTTCAGCCACTGCCAGCGCCGCTGAACAAGACACATATGAAAGCCATAAAAACAATGGTTAGAGAACACATTAAGTAGATAATCACTTTGGTTTGTTCATTTATTTACATAAACTCCATCCAAGTATGGGATTACATTTTTTTTTTAAACATATGGGTGAGTGACACTGTAAAAGTCAATGGAAATAGGATGGATTAAAAGGACTTTTCACTAGAAGAGTCAGTTACATCCAATGCACTATAAAATGTTAAAACTTATCAAAGGATGGTTGACAGAATATGATGCAGGGTCATAGACTTAGTTAGACTTCTCATCTTTGTATCTGTCCCACGGCATCTGTGACAGTAGACTCTCCATTTTAAAGTAGTCAATATCTTCTTTTACTATTTCTATGAGATGGTAAACAAACTGTAGTGTGACAAACAAGGTTGGTGACTTACTTTCACCTGAAGTTGTGGAATGTTTGCTCACCAGACCTGGGTTCAATTACTATTTGAAATATCTCAATTACTTTCACATACATTTCAAATTAAGTATCAGATATGTTTTACTTGAAAATACAAGTAGTTGAATACTGTAATGTATTTGGAAATACATTTAGTATTGGCATGTATTTGAAAATACTCACAGAGTATTTTCTAATACAAATAAATACTTCCATGCATTTGAGCCCAGGTCCTAGAAATATTTGAAATAAGTATTGGAAAATATTTTCAAATACTTCCAATAGAAGTAGTTGATTTTGGCCACATTATTTGAAAACACTCAAACACACAGAAAGTAAATATTTAAATAAGAAATAATCAATGTATTTGAACCCATAATGGATTGCATAATAAGAGGATATGATGGTGTTGATACAATGTGTGTGTTACAGTGGGTGAGATTCTAACAAATGTCAATTTACCTGTGGAACTGAAGACACATTCAGCATTCAGATTTAGACAGACCTCAACATATAATATAGAATAGATCACAACATAGGATAGAGAAAGAGGAGAGGGAGAAAGAGAGATTCAGAGAGAAAGATACATTAAGAAAGAGAGAGAGGGACAGTGAGACGGATAGATCGAGGGAACGTGAGACAGATAGATCGAGGGACAGTGAGACAGATAGATCGAGGGACAGTGAGACGGATAGATCGAGGGAACGTGAGACAGATAGATCGAGGGACAGTGAGACAGATAGATTGAGGGAACGTGAGACAGATAGATCGAGGGACAGTGAGACAGATAGATCGAGGGAACGTGAGACAGATAGATTGAGGGACAGTGAGACAGATAGATCGAGGGAACGTGAGACAGATAGATCGAGGGAACGTGAGACAGATAGATCGAGGGAACGTGAGACAGATAGATCGAGGGACAGTGAGACAGATAGATCGAGGGAACGTGAGACAGATAGATCGAGGGAACGTGAGACAGATAGATCGAGGGACAGTGAGACAGATAGATCGAGGGAACGTGAGACAGATAGATCGAGGGAACGTGAGACAGATAGATCGAGGGAACGTGAGACAGATAGATCGAGGGAAAGTGAGACAGATAGATCGAGGGACAGTGAGACAGATAGATCGAGGGAACGCGATACAGATAGATCGAGGGAACGTGAGACAGATAGATCGAGGGAACGTGAGACAGATAGATCGAGGGACAGTGAGACAGATAGATCGAGGGACAGTGAGACAGATAGATCGAGGGAACGTGAGACAGATAGATCGAGGGAACGTGAGACAGATAGATCGAGGGAACGTGAGACAGATAGATCGAGGGACAGTGAGACAGATAGATTGAGGGAAAGTGAGACAGATTGATCGAGGGAACGTGAGACAGATAGATTGAGGGACAGTGAGACAGATAGATTGAGGGAAAGTGAGACGGATAGATCGAGGGAACGTGAGACAGATAGATTGAGGGAACGTGAGATGGATAGATTGAGGGAAAGTGAGACGGATAGATCGAGGGAACGTGAGACAGATAGATTGAGGGAACGTGAGACAGATAGATTGAGGGAACGTGAGACAGGGAGTCAGAAGTACTATGGACAGGATAGGTCCGGAAGAAACCCTTTGACAGGGATAAAAACTGACACAGGAAGACAGGGAGAACAGAGAAGGGTTCACCCCAGACATCAGATATACCTACTTAGATCCGTTACCTAGACAGACCTGGACAGAGACAGCAGACAGATGGTGTGGTGCAATAGAGAGAGAGGTTGTGTTGAGAGTTCAAGGGTCATCGGTTCAAAGGTGAGAGGTCGAAGCGAAGCGGTGGACCTACCTGGTACGTGGAAATGCCTGGGAGCAGCCACATAGGTGAAGGAGGGAGATTTGCAGTCGGAATACGTGGACAAACTGGGGGTACTCCGACCACTTTCACTACCTCCAATGGGGAATGGATGGGGAGGGACGGGGGAGAGCAAGAGTCGTGGACAAAAGAGGGGGGCAAAGAATTATGCTGTTGTGCTTAATTGGTCAAAGCTTTAATTATGAAGCTGATCTATTATTATTCATTATATTACCAACTGACTTGATTACCCAGCAGCCATTAGTTATTGTTGGACCATGAGTTTGTCTGGACCAGTTATGCAGACCAGGAAAAACTCTCAACCTTTGTTATTGGTCAAGGCTCATATCCATATCATAAAGCATGAATGAAGTTTTTGAGAATCTTAAAAAGGCAGAGTGCTCTAAAAAAATAGGTTGGCTGGCTAGCTATAAGCTTTACAGTTAACAGCAATGCATTGTGGACATGGACACATGTTGAGAACGGACAATGCCAATGTGGTTTCACTTCCAACTGAAAGAGTGTGTGATTATGTGATCACCACAGTCCATCACAATACATTGTGTCACACAGGCTGGCTGATTAAGTCACTAGCCCCTTATAGGCCAGAGGTAATACATATCCATGTAAGAGGGCTTAGAGGAACAGAGGACGAAGGGGAAAGAAAGACGAGAAAGAGGAGGAGGAAAAAGAGGAGAAAAAGTGTTATTTTCCTGAACGCACACACTTCACTGGCCTTTGTGGGAGGAGCAAAGCAGTTGGGATGATGTCATTCTGACACACACAAGCACTAATGTACAGGCACGCACGTGTACACACACACACACACACACACACACACACACACACACACAGTGCCGTTAGTGCAGAGCAGCTCCTCCACACATCTGGAGCTGAGGCAGGACTCTGAGCCCAGGGAGAGGTAAGGGAGGGGGGTACTGGTGGTAGGAGGTATGACTCTCAGCAATGTCATAGAGAGACTTAGCTTATCTCCGAATTAAGCATTTCACAAATGGTAGCAATCCATCATTCAGGAAGTAATCATGTAATGTTGATACAGTTGTCATTGCATCATTCGCATAAATTCATTGAGTGGATTTTCTTTCTGTCATTGCTTATGCCTCTGACTCACTCACTTTTTTCTCTTTTTCTGTCTCTACCTCACAACCTCCTTCACTCTCATCTCTCTCACACCCTGCCTGCCTCCATCACCCACTCTTTTTCTGTCTCTACCTCACAACCTCCTTCACTCTCATCTCTCTCACACCCTGCCTGCCTCCATCACCCACTCTTTTTCTGTCTCTACCTCACAACCTCCTTCACTCTCATCTCTCTCACACCCTGCCTGCCTCCATCACCCACTCTTTTTCTGTCTCTACCTCACAACCTCCTTCACTCTCATCTCTCTCACACCCTGCCTGCCTGAGAACTTTACTTTCCATCTCTCTGCCTTTCATGGAAAAACCACCAAACCCTGGACCGCGTGTTCTGATTTACAGTACTAACGCTCGGCTGCAACCTCGTCCATCTCCATCTCTCTCTTTCCCTCTTTTTCCCCTCCTTCTCAATGATTTTTCCTTCCCCCTCCAACTTCTTTATCAGCCCAAAAGTAACCCTCTTCCAACCCCTATGCAACCGCATTACTTTAGATCTTTCCCCCTCTCTTTCACCCTCCTTTACCCTCCCTCTCCCTCTTCCTAACGCATGAGGCTCGATATTATCAGCCCATAAAACAGAGATATCCCTCCACTTATCTCCAAAACAGAGATATCCCTCCACTTATCACAAAAAAAGAGATATCCCTCCACTTATCTCAAAAACAGAGATATCCCTCCACTTATCTCCAATGACCCAAAGAGTCCCAAGCTCTAAAAGCCCAGGGGAATAAGCCAGCCCACCACTGGCATATGTATCATGGTGTGTCTTCAGTGATCCAACTCCAGGACCAGTGAAAAGAGCTGATGGGTATCTAAGGAGGCCTTTGTGCTGAGGCTTTAGAGGGGCAGCTAAAGCAATCCCTTTTTCTAATCTCCTTTCTGAGGGAAACTGAATGCCCGTTGTCTTACCTAGTCCCGCACACGTGCATTTGTCAAAAGTTTCGGTCAAGTCGACCGTTTCAGTCAAAGACATTTCTTCACAGATCGTGTATGTGGCTTTATCCTGTGGTTCCAACCTGGACCGCAGACCAACATCTTTTATTATCTAAACGTAGACGCCTACTCCCCATACCCCCCCCGTCAGTAACCCTCCCACAATCATGTAACCACCCACCTGCACTTTCACCCACTCACTCCATACACAACCACCACCTGAAACCAAAAGGTGTGAAGGCCCGAAAGACACTGAATAACAACATGAACCTTTAAGGCAAGGCATGGTTCCCAAAATAACAACAACAACATACACACTAACAGGTCATCCATGTCAAGTCAAGGGCAAGCCAACAGTTCAGGTTACAAGTACAACATCCCACCAAACATAGAAAGTCATCCACCACCTTCTCCCACAATACCAATACCAATATATCCCCATGTCAAGGATAACTGAAATACATACAAATACATACAAGTAATATCAAACATATCCACAATTCCCATGCACAACAACAAGACGAAGACAACCTGAAGACAAAAAGAGAAACAACTTCCACAGACAATAGAAAGGGCAAGCAGAAACAAACATAAGGGGTGGTCCAAACACACAACCTTGATGCGCACCAAGACAACCCAGCAGTACACTGAGAGAAAGAGACACAGAGACATAGAGACCAGGGGGGTCTGGTGCGTTACCGTGACCGTGAGGAGGTAAATTGAGATGCAGGGACGTCTTAGGTTGAGATTCAGGTGGTAGTAGGGGGTCCTGTTTGAGGCCTAGGGGGGAGGTAGGGGGAGAAGGGGGAAGGGGGGGGGAAGAGAGGAAGCACAGGGAGGTGGTTTGACACGTCACACCTGTGTGGGTAGGGGAATCCTCATGTAGGTTAAAGGAGGTAATATTATACTCTATTTAGGGGAATCCTCATGTAGGATGAAGGAGGTAATATTATACCCTACTTAGGGGAATCCTCATGTAGGATGAAGGAGGTAATATTTACCCTACTTAGGGGAATCATGTAGGATGAAGGAGGTAATATTATACCCTACTTATGGGAATCCTCATGTAGGATGAAGGAGGTAATATTATACCCTACTTAGGGGAATCCTCATGTAGGATGAAGGAGGTAATATTATACCCTACTTAGGGGAATCATCATGTAGGATGAAGGAGGTAATATTATACCCTACTTAGGGGAATCATCATGTAGGATGAAGGAGGTAATATTATACCCTACTTAGGGGAATCCTCATGTAGGATGAAGGAGGTAATATTATACCCTACTTAGGGGAATCCTCATGTAGGATGAAGGAGGTAATATTAACCCTACTTAGGGGAATCCTCATGTAGGATGAAGGAGGTAATATTATACCCTACTTAGGGGAATCCTCATGTAGGATGAAGGAGGTAATATTATACCCTACTTATGTGAAGAAAAATTGTGTTTACGGTAACTCTGATGGGGGGTGGTGGGGGTGCTGACATTAGAGAAAAAATAGGACTAAATTATATAGTGAACAAAAATGTAAATGCAACATGTAAAGTGTTGGTCCCATGTTTCATGAGCTGGTCAATTGTAGCTCAGTTGATAGAGCATGGCGCTTACAATGCTAGGATACTGGGTTTGATTCCCAGGACCACCCATACATAAAATGTATGCATGCATGACTGTAAGTCGCTTTGGATAAAGCGTCTGCTAAATGGCACATATACAGTGCCTTCAGAAAGTATTCAGACCCCTTGACTTTTTTCCACATTTTGTTATGTTACAGCCTTATTCTGAAATTGATTAAATAAATACAAATCCTCAGCAATCTACACAGAATGCCCCATAATGACAAAGCAAAAACAGGTTTTTTGAAATGTTTGCAAATGTATTAAAAATAACAAACAGAAATACCTTATGTACATACTGTACCAGTCAAAAGTTTGTAAACACCTACTCATTCAAGGGTTTTTCTTTATTTTTTACTATTTTTCACATTGTAGAATAATAGTGAGACATCAAAACTATGAAATAACACATATGGAATCATGTAGTAACCAAAAAAGTGTTAAACAAATCAAAATATATTTTATATTTGAGATTCTTCTAAGTAGCCACCCTTTGCCTTGATGACAGCTTTGCACACTCTTGGAATTCTCTCAACCAGCTTCATGAGGTACTCACCTGGAATTAATTTCAATTAACAGGTGTGCCTTGTTAAAAGTTTGAGACAATCAGTTGTTTTGTGACCAGGTAGGTGTGGTATAGAGAAGATAGCCCTATTTGGTAAAGGACCAAGTCCATATTATGGCAAGAACAGCTCAAATAAGCAAAGAGAAATGACAGTCCATCATTACTTTAAGACATGAAGGTCAGTCAATATGGAACATGTCAAGAACTTTGAAAGTTTCTTCAAGTGCAGTCGCAAAAACCATCAAGCGCTATGATGAAACTGGCTCTCATGAGGACCGCCACAGGAATGGAAGACCCAGAGTTACTTCTGATGCAGAGGATAAATTCATTAGAGTTAACTGCACCTCAGATTGCAGCCCAAATAAATGCTTCACAGAGTTCAAGTAACAGACACATCTCAACATCAACTGTTCAGAGGAGACTGTGTGAATCAGGCCTTCATGGTCGAATTGCTGCAAAGAAACCACTACTAAAGGACACCAATAAGAAGAAGAGACCTGCTTGGGCCAAGAAACACAAGCAATGGACATTAGACCGGTGGAAATCTGTCCTTTGGTCTGATGAGTCCAAATTTGAGATTTTTGGTTCCAACCACCGTGTCTTTGTGAGACGCAGAGTAGGTGAACGAATGATCTCAGCATATGTGGTTCCCACTGTGAAGCGAGGAGGAGGTGTGATGGTGTGGGAGTGCTTTGCTGGTGACACTGTCAGTGATTTATTTAGAATTCAAGGCACACTTAACCAGCATGGCTACCACAGCATTCTGCAGCGATACGCCATCCCATCTGGTTTGCGCTTAGTGGGACTATCATTTGTTTTTCAACAAGACAATGACCCAACACACCTCCAGGCTGTGTAAGGGCTACTTGACCAAGAAGGAGAGTGATGGAGTGCTGCATCAGATGACCTGGCCTCCACAATCACCCAACCTCAACCCAATTGAGATGGTTTGGGATGAGTTGGACCGCAGAGTGAAGGAAAAGCAGCCAACAAGTGCTCAGTGTGGGAACTCCTTCAAAACTGTTGGAAAAGCATTCCTCATGAAGCTGGTTGAGAGAATGCCAAGAGTGTGCAAAGCTGTCATCAAGGCAAAGGGTGGCTACTTTGAAGAATCTCAAATATAAAATATATTTTGGTTACTACATGATTCCATATGTGTTATTTCATAGTTTTGATGTCTTCACTATTATTCTAAAACGTAGAAAATAGTAAACATAAAGAAAAACCCTTGAATGAGTAGGTGTGTCCAAACTTTTCACTGGTACTGTAAGTATTCTGACCCTTTGCTATGAGACTCGAAATTGAGCTCAGGTGTATCCTGTTTCCATTGATCATCCTTGAGATGTTTCTACAACTTGATTGGAGTCCACCTGTGGTAAATTCAATTGATTGGACATGATTTGGAAAGGTACACCCCTGTCTATATAAGGTCCCACAGTTGACAGTGCATGTCAGAGCAAAAACCAAACCATGGAGGTCTAGACAGGATTGTGTCGAGGCACAGATCTGGGGAAGGGTACCAAAAAATGTCTGCAGCATTGAAGGTCCACAAGAACACAGTGGCCTCCATCATTCTTAAATGGAAGAAGTTTGGAACCACCAAGACTCTTCCTAGAGCTGACCGCCCGGCCAAACTTAGCAGTCAGGGTAGAAGGGCCTTGGTCAGGGAGGTGACCAAGAACCTGATGGTCATTCTGACTGAGCTCTAAAGATCCTCTGTGGAGATGGGAGAACCTTCCAGAAGGACAACCATCTCTGCAGCACTCCACCAATCAGGTCTTGATGGTAGATACGGCCATACGGAAGCCACTACTCAGTAAAAGACACATGACACCCCGCTTGGAGTTTGCCAAAAGGCACCTAAAGACTCTCAGACCATGAGAAACAAGATTCTCTTGTCTGATGAAACCAAGATTGAACTCTTTGGCCTGAATGCCAAGCGTCACGTCTGGAGGAAATCTGGCACCATGCCTACGGTAAATCATAGTGGTGGCAACATCATGCTGTGGGGAGGTTTTTCAGCGGCAGGGACTGGGAGACTAGTCAGGATCGAGGCAAAGATGAACGGAGCAAAGTACAGAGAGATCCTTGATGAAAACCTGCTCCAGAGTGCTCAGGACCTCAGACTGGGGCGAAGCTTCACCTTCCAACAGGACAACGACCCTAAGCACACAGCCAAGACAACACAGGAGTGGCTTCGGAACAAGTCTCTGAATGTCCTTGAGTGGCCCAGCCAGAGCCCGGACTTGAACCCGATCTAACATCTCTGGAGAGACCTGATAACAACTGTGCAGCGACGCTCCCCATCCAACCTGACAGAGTTTGAGAGGATCTGCAGAGAAGAATGGGAGAAACTCCCCAAATATAGGTGTGCCAAGCTTTTAGCGTCATACCCAAGAAGACTCGAGGCTGTAATCGCTGCCAAAGGTGCTTCAACAAAGCACTGAGTAAAGGGTCTGAATACTTATGTAAATGTCATATTTCCGGTTCTAAAAACCTTTTTTTGCTTTGTCATTATGGGGTATTGTGTGTAGATTGAAAAAAACAATTTTATCAATTTTATAATAAGGCTGTAACCTAACAAAATGTTGCCGAAGGCACTGTATCTATTATATTTACATTTACTATAAATTATATTAAATAAAAGATCCAAGAAATTTTCCATACGCATAAATAGCTTATTTCTCTCAAAATTAGTGCACAAATTTGTTTACATCCCTGTTAGTGAGCATTTCTCCTTTGCCAAGATAGTCCATCCACCTGACAGGTGTGGCATATCAAGAAGCTGATTAAACAGCATGATCATTTCATGTTCATTTCTCTACCATAAGCCGTTTTAGAGAATTTGGCAGTACGTCCAACCGGCCTCAGTGGCTTGCTGATGTCACCGTTGTGAACAGAGTACCCCGTGGTGGCGGTGGGGTTACGGTATGGGCAGGCATAAGCTACGGACAACAAACAAAATTGAATTTTATCAATGGCAATTTGAATGCACAGAGTTACCGTGACAAGATCCTGAGGCCCATTGTCGAGCCATTTATCCGTCGTCATCACCTCATGTTTCAGCATGATAATGCACGGCCCCATGTCGCAAGGATCTGTACACAATTCCTGGAAGCTGAAAATGTCCCAGTTCTTTCAAGGCCAGACATGTCACCCATTGAGCATGTTTGGGATGCTCTGGATTGACGTGTATGACAGCGTGTTCCCGCCAATATCCAGCAACTTCACACAGCAATTGAAGAGGAGTGGGACAACATTCCAGCCACAGGCCTAATCAACTCTATGTGAAGGAGATGTGTCATGCTGCATGAGGCAAATAAATGGTGGTCACACCAGATACTGACTGGATCCACACCCTTACCTTTTTTTTAAAGGTATCTGTGACCAACAGATGTATATTTGTGACTCGTTTCAGGAAACTAAGTGTATGTCTACTTTACAGGAGAGGTATTTGAACGTAAACATTCATCTTTTATCAAAATGCGTTTTTTGGCAGAAATGCCTTCTGGAACATGTGAACTTTCATGTGCCTTAATAACAAATGTGTACGCCATCTGTAAATACGAATAAAATGGTTAAATTATGATTCTAGTTGGTTTAGCCACGGAAAAAGACAGGAACCTTCCCACTAGTGATTGGCTGAGATAATGGATGGGCTGGACATGCCGAGAGATGAATTCGGATTGGTCTGCCATGTAGCACGCTTCTGTCTATGAGCTGCTCAGTATGTGTAGGTAATCCTTTCTAACATGTTTTCTTTTCTTTTAAGATATCACAAAGAACTGCAAAAGTGTTGCTCTCCACTTTCTGGAGGACCGAGGTTTGAAATCAGCGGAATGCCCAGTGGAAGCAGAGTATGATAGCTAAGGAGATAGAGAAAATTCAGGCGTTTGATTGCAAATATGCGGGGGGAGTCGGAAAGACAACACACAGAAGTCTGTTGTATAAAACACCTGCCTCCGGATTACATCTTCAAACTAAGGGCAACCATGGCATCCGTGATAGAGAGGGAGAAGTGTTCATCCACGTATACGGGTAAGAGAGTCTAGCTAGCTACATTTTCAGATATTATACGTTTCTAATTTTGTTAGAAAGTCTTCATTGCAAGTTAAAGAGTACTGTTAGCTAGCTAGCTAACGTTAGCTGGCTGGCTTGCTAGCTAATGTTATGTGTATGATCTGTGTAGTAATATTATTTGTATCTCAGAGCCATTTGCATTGCTAGTTATAGCCTAATGTTAGCTAGCTAGCTAACATTGAACCTAGTTGGTTAGCTACCTGCAGATTCATGCAGGGTATTAACGTTATGAGTAATGAGCTACATGTCTAAACAAAAGACTCCACTATGCAAGTAACTATTTTACTGTACCTTTTACACCTTATGTGTCCTGTGCATGTGACAAATAAACTTAGATTTTATTTGATATAGTGTGTGTTTACCAGAGACGGTAATGTGAAGAACAACATGACCTGCACCAACGTCAGATTAGGACAAGACAGTGTCTAAATTCTACAATTCTCCAGTAGAATGCCCTGCGTCACACTCACAACCTTAAGCTATTTCCTGTAATTAGCTTGCCATTAACTTGTAAATAATGAGTTTATTTTGTTGTGAGTTTATTTTCCTGTAATAATTAATACAAATTAGCTCAAGTTAAGACGTTGTCAGCTAGATGATATGGGCCTCATTTGAATTGGCTAGCCAGCTAACTTAACATTAGCCAGCTAGCTAACTAGCTAGAAACTAACCAAAACATTGTTTAGAAAGTTGCTTTTAGTTGCGTGGTTTGCTAGATTGACATATACTAAATTCATTTTTAAATGGATGGGTTAATTGGTGTTAAAATACACCAGATATGCTATTTTGGACCACCAGGCTGCTGATGTCATGCAGCCTATAGTTTTTGTGTTTATACTTTTTAATAACGACAACAACAAGTTTGATGTCAGATGACAATAGAATGTTCATGATGTCACTGCGACAACTGTCTACAGTCTTGTCGATAGACGTAGTATAAACCAGCCTTTAGTCGTTTAGTAAGTACACTACCGTACTCACTCTGTTTAGCACATGGCCTCACATGTGAATCCTTAAAGAGATGGGTGGGGCTAAGGCTTAAGAGGGTGTGAACGATGCTGAATGGGTGTAGACAAAGAAGAGTTCTCCAGTAAGTGTACTAAAACCAAGGGTCATTTTCTCAAAAGTCGGGTTACAAGTTTATCAACTTTCAAACCAGAATTACTTTCCCATTGTTCCTCAAATGAAGTGTATGATATACAATTTTCTAGCTCTGAGTCTCTACTTTAATCCAATGTAAAAAACAACATTTCAAATTTTGAGCCGGTTGGTCACATTTGTATTCCCAGTCATGTGAAATCCATAGAATAGGGCCTAATGAATTTATTTCAATTGACTGATTTCATTATATGAACTGTAACTCAGTAAAATCTTTGAAATTGTTGCATGTTGCGTTTATATTTTTGTTCAGTATATGTAAAACTGTTATTTCAAACCAACACAGCCGAAACCATGCAGATATTGTGGGAAACACAGCACACAAAAATGTCATAGGTCTAGAAGAGTAATTATGGGACTCATTGTGCTGCTGTTTATTTTACTATTGATTAGTTGAACGTTTGTACACAGCCGGGGATGGGGGACATGCAGTATTATCACTGCAGAGCCGGGAACAGGTCTAGTCTAAAGCTGACACTGCACTCCACACCAGCAGACCCATGGGTCCAGGACAGCGTGCTAGGGACTTTGGAGGGACTAGCTACCTCTGAAGTAGGGCACATAGTTGTGCTGCTGGAGCATGGCCAGGGTGGTGGGGTTGAGGGGCAGAGGAGAGTTTCTATCCCCAGGAGAGACTCTGCCCCCGGGAGAGATTCTGCCAGGCTGTGTCAATGCCCCAGGCACCTGCAGCCCCCCAGGGTACTTGGGGGGTAGACCCTCTGAGTAGTCCAAGGGGAGGGAGGAGTCCCTAGCCAAGGAGGAAAGGTACTTAGGCCCCCCCGTGTAGGCCGAGGGGTGGGGGAGGGAGCTGGAGTCAAGGGCCTGGCCATACCTATTACCCATTGCTTTAATGGCCATGTAAAGATCCTCTGTAGGAGAAAATGGTTTAGGAGAAGGACAATATGTTTATTAGGGCACAAAGGACACTAGCACTGTCCCCCACCCAATAGTAGATCAATACTGTTCTTTACACATTCTGTGGTAATGACATGTTACGTGATGGCATTACCACCTCATTCAGAGAGCAGAAAGGAATGAGTATTCATGAAATGTCGGAACAGGAAAAGTCAGTGAAGAAAAAATTACAGAATCGTCAACTAAACATGTGTTCTCTAAAGTAATAGAATTAGCAAATCAAGATGACACCTAAATCAGGTTGCACTTTTTGGAATATGATGCACATGGTAAAAATTACATCACGCACTATATGCTGCATATTATTGACTACATTTGTATATATCATTATATTAGAATAATGTATGATACTCAAAATAGTGAAATACTTTAACTATACATTAACTCTAATATACCGCATTTTACTGTGTTTTTAACTACTGCTAGCTGACAGTGAGGGATGAGGGGTGAGGGGGGTACCTACCTGGCCTGCTGTAGTTCTGGGGGGAGCGAGACGGGGTGTGTCCTCCATACCTCCCCAGGGAGCTGTTGGAGCTGGGACTGGAGGGCCTCCTCTGACGGGGAGACTTCTCTCCGTCACCCTGGAAACAAGGACAGGAAGTGATGTCATAGTGTTGCCATACAAAGAGGGAAACTGATGTCACGGATACAGCCAAATCCGTAACACCGAACGTTCACTCACTTTGTAATCACAGTGGGGTACAATAACACGGTTTTAGAGAGAAATGTTTGCTCCACATCTGATGATCGTCATTTCACGGATGTGATTGTAATTATATTGATCAATCACTTTACAAGTGTGCAAATGTCCATAAAAACACCCTTTTGTCTTCGCACGAACACACAAACACGCACACACACGCACACACAGATACACACGCACACACCTTAATTCTTACACATAATCATCAATAACATTTCAGAATAATTAAACAGTAAATATAAAATCAACATTATGGGGATAACATTTTAGAATAATTATTAATTGAAATGAGTCATTTCCGGGTGGAGCCCACTATGAGGTGTTTTACCTCTGTTGGAGAAGGAGAGAGCCCCTGGAGACAGATTGGGAAGACAGCCGATGAGGATGAACTCATATCATATGAGGTAATTTGAGTTATTGAAACAAACAGCATGATCATGACATTCGTTAGTTAGAATGGATATTTCATTTGATTCAATGAGCATGACCTCAATATATACCACTCCCAATGATTAGTGCTTTTTGAGGTCTGTTCGGTTTCGGGTCGATTACTAACAGATAATCACGGTTCTGTTTATATATATATTATTTAATTTTTTTTACATTAAATGCACTATGCATTATGTGGGTTGAATGCTGTAACAACATAGAATAAAACAATTAATACAAGTCCTGTGTGGCTCAGTTGGTAGAGCATGGCGCTTGCAACGCCAGAGTTGCGGGTTCGATTGCCACTGGGGACCAGTACAAAAAATATATTTTTTAATGAAAATGTATGCACTCACTACTGGATAAGAGCGTCTGCTAAATTACTAAAATGTAAATGAAAATGTGGCAGTTACTGCTTAGTACTTATTAACTATCATTTATTCATGTTACTTTACTAAAATATTTCATGATTCTCACCCCCTTCCATAGACTTGCATAGTAATTATGACAACTTCCAGAGGACGTCCTCCAACCTATCAGAGCTCTTGCAGCATGAACTGACATGTTGTCCACCCAATCAAATGATCAGAGAATGAATCTAGTGCTGAAAACATAAGCTACATTTAGCTAGCACTGCAGTGCATAAAATGTGGTGAGTAGTTGACTCAAAGTGAGAGAAAAACTGTTTTTAACAAATTCATTTCTTCCAAAATTAAGGAGAAGTGTGAGTGAGTGGGAGAGAGAGAGAGCTATATTTCGTAGTATATACAGTATATATATAAAAACATACTTTCACTTACTCAGCTAGTGAATGCAGCTAGCTAGTTTAGCCTACTCAAACACACAGTTCAAAACAGAGGGATACTATGTTAGCTAGCTGGCTATGGCTATGGCTATGCAACACTGGAAGGTAAGGTTTTATAAATGTATTGCCACCGGGGCCCACCGGTGTAACTGCTAAACTGCTTGCTGTACACTGTACTGCATGATTGTAGCAAGTTTACTAACACGTTAGTTCTAGTAGCTACGTTGACAATGACGTTAATATGGTGAAAATGACGTAGGCTGTGTGTAGCGGTTAGCGGTTAGCGGTTATGGTATGAAAGGTTGGCTCGGAAAGGTTTTTTCGCCTGGTCACAGACAGCTGTTGTATTGTGCATTGAAGTCCACAAGCGAAGGGAAAAGGTGAGATGAGGAGAGAGCGTAGATGCGAGAAGGAAAAATATACACAACGAGCAAAGGGACCATGCGGTTTATATGTGGCTGCTAGTTCTGTGTTTGCGTGTGATCAGGGGTGTATTCATTCCGCCGATTCTGTAAAAAATAAAAAAATCTTAAATGGAAGCAAACGGAGCTAAACAGGGATAAACATACATACATTTGTCCAATAGAAACTTGTTTGCAACTGTTGGACTAACGATTACAACCTAAATCAGCTAGATGCAGGCAAGAGTGTGCAAGGCGGTATTGAATGTGTCACTGTCTGTCACCTTAATAATAATAATAATAATATGCCATTTAGCAAACGCTTTTATCCAAAGCGACTTACAGTCATGCGTGCATACATTTTTTTTGTGTATGGGTGGTCCCGGGGATCGAACCCACTACCTTGGCGTTACAAGCGCCGTGCTCTACAGAGGAACACCTTGATTACTCTAATTTCTCTCGACCTGTGCAACTACGTTGTAAACTTTAATTCATAGGCTAGGTTGTAGCAACCTCATGATGGGTATAGGGAACATTTTAGTATCATGTCGTAGCCTAAACATATCGATGTTACATTGAATGAGACTGATGATAAAGGTTAGTTCTGTGGTTGGCTTATGGAGTGAGGGAGAGGAGGAAGAAGAGAGAGAGAGAGAGAGAGAGAGAGAGAGAGAGAGAGAGAGAGAGAGAGAGAAGAGAGAGAGAGAGAGAGAGAGAGAGAGAGAGAGAGAGAGAGAGAGAGAGAGAGAGAGAGAGAGAGAGAGAGAGAGAGAGAGAGAGAGAGAGAGAGAGAGAGAGAGAGAGAGAGAAAGAAAGAGATGGCAGCTCCCTTGTTCCCTTCCTTGTCCCCTCACCTCTCCGTAGTGTTGTTCCTCTGAGGGGTAGCTGACATAGGGAGAGTAGGAGAGCATGTCTGGCCGGTCTATGTTGTAGATCGCCTTGATCTTTGGCAGAGCAGCAAGGTCTTTATAGTCCAGCATCTCATCTCCTAGTTTGGCCTGGGACACAGAGAAACACATCAATTCAGGCTTTTAAATATCAACCACTTTGATCATGACAAAATGAGAATGGTATAGCACAGTTTAAAAACTGTAGTCAACTTAGCACAGTGGACAACCCTGGTCCTGGAGACCTACAGGATGATGGGCAGGCTTTTGCTCGGACCATCACTAACCCACGTGAGTCAACCAATCAACTATTCATCTAGATCATATGTACAGTCGTGGTCAAAAGTTTTGAGAATGACACAAATACTAATTTTCACAAAGTATGCTGCCTCAGTTTTGATGATGGCAATTTGCATATACTACAGAATGTCATGAAGAGTGATCAGATGAATTGCAATTAATTGGATTACAGGCAACATCCGCACCGAGCTAAAGGCTGGAGCTGCCGCTTTCAGGGAGCGGGACACTAATCCGGACGCTTATAAGAAATCCCGCTATGCCCTCAGACGAACCATCAAACATGCAAAGCATCAATACAGGACTAAGATTGAATCCTACTATACCGGCTCTGACGCTCGTCGGATGTGGCAGGGCTTGAAAAATATTACGGATTACAAAGGGAAACCCAGCCGCGAGCTGCCCAGTGACGCGAGCCTACCAGATGGGCTAAATGCCTTTTTTGCTCGCTTCGAGGCAAGCAACACTGAAGCATGCATGAGAGCACCAGCTGTTCCGGACAACTGTGTGATCACGCTCTCCGTAGCCAATGTGAGCAAGACCTTTAAACAGGTCAACATTCACAAAGCCGCGGGGCCTGACGGATTACCAGGACCTGTACTCAAAGCATGCGCAGACCAACTGGCAAGTCCCTTCACTGACATTTTCAACCTCTCCCTGACCGAGTCTGTAATACCTACATGTTTCAAACAGACCACCATATTCCCTGTGGCCAAGAAAGCGAAGGTAACCTGCCTAAATGATTACCGCCCCGTAGCCCTCACGTCGGTAGCCATGAAGTGCTTTGAAAGGCTGGTCATGGCTCACATCAACACCATCATGCTGGAAACCCTAGACCCACTCCAATTCGCATACCGCTCCAACAAATCCACAGATGACGCAATCTCAATCGCACTCCACACTGCCCTTTCCCACCTGGACAAAAGGAACACCTATGTAAGAATGCTGTTCATTGACTACAGCTCAGAGTTCAACACCATAGTGCCCTCAAAGCTCATCACAAAGCTAAGGATCCTGGGACTAAACACCTCCCTCTGCAACTGGATCCTGGACTTCCTGACGGGCTGCCCCCAGGTAGTAAGGGTAGGCAACAACACATCTGCCACGCTGATCCTCAACACTGGAGCCCCTCAGGGGTGCGTGCTCAGTCCCCTCCTGTACTTCCTGTTCACCCACGACTGTGTGGCCAAGCACGACTCCAACACCATCATTAAGTTTGCTGACGACACAACAGTGGTAGGCCTGATCACCGACAATGATGAGACAGCCTATAGGGAGGAGGTCAGAGACCTGGCAGTGTGGTGCCAGGACAACAACCTCTCCCTCAATGTGAGCAAGACAAAGGAGCTGATCGTGGACTATAGGAAAAGGAGGGCCGAACAGGCCCCCATTAACATCGACAGGGCTGAAGTGGAGCGGGTCGAGAGTTTCAAGTTCCTTGGTGTCCACATCACCAACAAACTATCATGGTCCAAACACACCAAGACAGTTGTGAAGAGGGCACGACAACACCTTTTCCCCTCTGGGAGACTGAAAAGATTTGGCATGGGTCCCCAGATCCTCAAACAGTTATACAACTGCACCATCGAGAGCATCCTGACCGGTTGTATCACCGCCTGGTATGGCAACTGCTCGGCATCTGACTGCAAGGCGCTACAAAGGGTAGTGCGTATGGCCCAGTACATCCCTGGGGCCAAGCTTCCTGACATCCAGGACCTATACGCTAGGCGGTGTCAGAGGAAGGCCCAAAAGATTGTCAAAGACTCCAGTCACCCAAGTCATTTACTTTTCTCTCTGCTACCGCACGGCAAGCGGTACCGGAGCGCCAAGTCTAGGACCAAAAGTCTAGGCTCCTTAACAGCTTCTGCCCCCAAGCCATAAGCCTGCTGAACAATTAATCAAATGGCCACCCGGACTATTTACATTGACCCC
>NW_028164401.1:0-14946 GCF_964263955.1 Coregonus lavaretus | reverse complement strand
GAGAGAGAGAGAGAGAGAGAGAGAGAGAGAGAGAGAGAGAGAGAGAGAGAGAGGGAGAGTTAATCATGGAGCTGATTAAAGTAGCACTGGCAGAGAGATGGGAAGGGAGGAAGGTGACGGACTGAAGAACCAATTTTGTCTCAAAAAGACGCAGAGGCTTTGAAGTCTGTCCACCATCTGATTGGTTCCCTGTCTTTGTACGGCATATGTGATTGTGACAGAGTGTATGTCTGTGTGAGCTGGGAAGAGAGCTAGCTAAAGCAACTGCCTTCACAGACCAGGATAACTGTGGTTGGATGGTGTTAACAGTTTTCTGCTGTTGTATGGAATTTAAAGGCCCAGTGCAGTCAAAATTCTGTTTCACCTGTGTTTCCTGTGTTCCTGGGCCTCCTGTAGCTCAGTTGGTAGAGCATGGCGCTTGCAACGCCAGGGTTGTGGGTTCGATTCCCACGGGGGGCCAGTATGGAAAATGTATGCACTCACTAACTGTAAGTTGCTCTGGATAAAAGTGTCTGTAAAAATGTTTTATATCATATTGTACAACAGCTGATGAAACAAACACTGTAAAAGTGTGAAAACATTTGATCAGTGTTATTTCCTGATAGTTGCTGGTTGAAAATATAATCTACACAGGACCTTCTAATCAGCAGGTTTGCATGGGTGGGAGTTTCGGCTTTCCATGGTGACATCACCATGCGGTAAATTGGTTAATAGACCAATAAGAAAGAGAGCTCCAAACCTCTTTGCAATAACAGCTAGTTTTCAGTTTTCCCCTCCCTACTCAGACCACTCCCAGCCAGTCCTAGCAAAATTCTTGCTTGAGAAGTGGAAGTGAGATGGCGGTATCACTGTGTTTGTGGAGGTGAGATGGCGGTATCACTTTGCTACTTTGTTTCTGTGGGTGAGAAAAGGCAGGATATTTTCCCCAGACAGAGGTTCCGGTTGTGGGCTGCAGGTGTGAATGGAGGGAGTTCCCTGGAGGTCTGGTGGGGGAGCACAGCAGCCAGAGGTGATGAAATTTGCCACTAATACACACACACATGCATACACACACACGCGCATACACACACACCTCTCTGTGTCCGCCTGTAAGGACTCACTGCCCTCAGGCTGTGACACAGAGACCAATACACTGGTACAGTAGGGGCATAACAGGCCACTGGAGTCTCATTCCTCTAGATTTATTTGGTAAAGGTATAGCTCTTCATTGCATAATCACAGCATATTGTACTGAGAACTGTATGTGTAACGCTGCCTATGCTATTGATTAGACCTGTACACACTGACCTGTCTCCTCTGTCTCCTGTCTCCTCTGTCTCCTCTGCCTCCTCTGTCCCCTCTGTCTCCTGCCTCCTCTGTCCCCTCTGTCTCCTGTCTCCTCTGTCTCCTCTGCCTCCTCTGTCCCCCCTGTCTCCTGTCTCCTCTGTCTCCTGTCTCCTCTGTCTCCTCTGTCTCCTGTGTCTCCTCTGGCTTTTCTGTCTCCCATGTCTCCTCTGTCTCCTCTGTCTCCTGTCTCCTCTGTCTCCTCTGCCTCCTCTGTCTCCTGTGTCTCCTCTGGCTTTTCTGTCTCCCATGTCTCCTCTGTCTCCTCTGTCTCCTGTTTCCTCTATCTCCTCTGCCCTCTCTGTCTCCTCTGTCTCCTCTGTCTCCTGTCTCCTCTGTCTCCTCTGCCTCCTCTGTCTCCTCTGTCTTCTCTGTATCCTGTCTCCTCTGTCTCCTCTGTCTCCTCTCTCTCCTCTGTCTCCTCTGTATCCTGTCTCCTCTCTCTCCTCTGTCTCCTCTGTCTCTTGTGTCTCCTCTGACTCTTCTGTCTCTCCTGTCCCCTCTGTCTCCTGTCTCCTCTGTCTCCTCTGTCTCCTCTGTCTCCTCTGTCTCCTCTGGCTTTTCTGTCTCCCATGTCTCCTCTGTCTCCTGTCTCCTCTGTCTCCTCTGCCTCCTCTGTCTCCTCTGTCTCCTGTCTCCTCTGTCTCCTCTGCCTTCTCTGTCTCCTCTGTCTTCTCTGTATCCTGTCTCCTCTGTCTCCTCTCTCTCCTCTCTCTCCTCTGTCTCCTCTGTATCCTGTCTCCTCTCTCTCCTCTGTCTCCTCTGTCTCTTGTGTCTCCTCTGACTCTTCTGTCTCCCATGTCTCCTCTGTCTCCTCTGTCTCCTCCCACTCCTCTGTCTCCTCTGTCTCCTGTCTCCTCTTTCTCCTCTGTCTCCTCTGTCTCCTCTGTCTCCTCTCTCCTATGTCTCCTCTGTCTCTTCTGTCTCCCCGTCTCCTCTGTCTCCCCTGTTTCCTCTGTCTCATGTGTCTCCTCTGTCATCTCTGTCTCCTGTGTCTCCTCTGGCTCCTCTGTCTCCCATGTCTCCTCTGTCTCCTCTGCCTCCTCTGTCTCCTGTATCCTCTGTCTCCTCTGTCTCCTGTCTCCTGTCTTCTCTGTCTCCTCTGTCTCCTGTCTCCTCTGTCTCTTGTCTCCTGTCTAATTTTTCTCCTCTGTCTCCTCTGTTTCCTCTGTCTCCTGTCCCCTCCAGGCCATACATGAAGAGGATGAATTCCACTGTACATATTCATCAGTGCTGCTAACCGCCCCGGCCAAGCCCTGGAGGCTTCTCTGAGCTAATGTTTGACTTCCTCTATTGCTCTGCCACTAGACTAGATCAATAGCAGAAGGCGCCCAGAGAGGCCGGAGAGCACATCAGACTGCCATGTGGATGGCCGTGTTCTAACCAGACGCATGCGCATAGGCAGTCGCGCATAGGCAGTCACACACAGACACACACACACCGACACAGACACACACACACACAATCAGTGTTTACACACACTCACACACGCGCACGCACCAAAAACATACATGCACACACACACAATCAGTGTGCACGCACACGCATACACGCATGCGCACACACACAGACACACAAACAAAACACACACAAACACACACACACAAGCCCCACTACGTTCACTATGTAGGGGTTAAAAGGGAGGGGTGAAAGAAGGGGTGAAATAAGGGTGAAACTACAGAAAGGAGTGAAGGCTTTGGTTTCAGTGGTGAAACTGACCCGCGAAACTAGTACCACTTGTTGTGGTTCACACTGGGGAAGTTAAGGAATTGAGGCGGTGGCTCTCCATGTGGGTCTAGTACATGGGTGATGTGTGTGTGTGTGTGTGGAAATGCAGAGCCACGATGAGGTATTGGGTATAGTGTGTGTGTGTGTGTGTGTGTGTGTTTGTTCCCCATGATTATCCTGTAATAGACATACACACCTATACGCTGATGCTTCATAAAGGCACATTAACAAACCAATGAGTATTTTCTGATCTGATATGGCACTCAAATACACACAAATAACAAGCTTTTTTATAACCTCATTTAATGTACTGTAATCCCTGTACAGTTATCAGATGGACCAACAATCATAGTGGTGGGAAAATAAGTATGAAATCACTTAAATGAATTACTGCAGAGTATGAGCCTCTTATAGACCTGGAGCAAATGTGATCAATTATTTTTCAAATACCATTTCGGTATTAAATATATATATATATATATTTAGCGAGGTAATTGACTGAGCACACATTCTCATTTACAGCAACGACCTGGGGAATAGTTACAGCGGAGAGGAAGGGGGATGAATGAGCCAATTGGAAGCTGGGGATGATTAGGTGGCCATGATGGTATGAGGGCCAGATTGGGACTTTAGCCAGGACACTGGGGTTAACACCTCTATTCTTACGATAAGTGCCATGGGCTCTTTATTAACCACAGAGAGCCCTCCAACACTACTTCCCGCAGCATCTGGTCTCCCATCCAGTGACCAACCAGGACCAACCATACTTAGCTTCAGAGGCAAGCCAGCAGTGGGATGCAGAGTGGTATGCTGCTGGCATCATATTATGCAATACAGTGAACATGCAATGCAGCAATACAGTGTGCTTTCTGTGCTGCTTTCTGAATAGATGGTAATGGTGGTGCTGTATGTCATCGCCCTGGAGACGCGCACGAACGCGCTATGCACACAAACAGAGACATGCAGCTCAGGCTGCTACCCTGGCAGAAGGACCCCAGGGAGATGAGGCTATCTGGGCTATCCATGTCTCCCTCTCTGCCTCTGTTCTCCAGCAGCCTCTAGGGACTTGCCCAGTGGCAGACCACTTCACCCCAGAGAGGCAGAGGGAACTGCGGGGAGAGAGAGGTCACAGTGGGGTGGTGGTTACGGAGAGGCTCAGGAGGACTATGGTGCACTGTAATGCCCTAAAGGAGATCAACCTTTTCTCCACTCTCAATACTGGTTATGACACAATCTCTCCATCTTTCCCTCTCTACCTCTTCACCCAGCTCTCCTTCACTATTCCTCTTTCTCCCTCTGTCTCTCCTTCACTATTCCTCTTTCTCCCTCTGTCTCTCCTTCACTATTCCTCTTTCTCCCTCTGTCTCTCCTTCACTATTCCTCTTTCTCCCTCTGTCTCTCCTTCACTATTCCTCTTTCTCCCTCTGTCTCTGCTTCACTATTCCTCTTTCTCCCTCTGTCTCTCCTTCACTATTCCTCTTTCTCCCTCTGTCTCTCCTTCACTATTCCTCTTTCTCCCTCTGTCTCTGCTTCACTATTCCTCTTTCTCCCTCTGTCTCTGCTTCACTATTCCTCTTTCTCCCTCTGTCTCTCCTTCACTATTCCTCTTTCTCCCTCTGTCTCTCCTTCACTATTCCTCTTTCTCCCTATATCTCTCCTTCACTATTCCTCTTTCTCCCTCTGTCTCTCCTCTTTCTACCCATCCCTCTCAGCCAGTGGCCGTATCCTACACGCACGCACGGACACGCACACACACACACACACACACACACACACACACACACACACACACACACGCACAAACACGTCTTCTCTGTGTAACTGTCTTTGAGACATACTTGCCAGCCAGACTGATCTGTGATCTGTTGGACCCCTCATTTCTCCATAATGTTCTTGGTTTAGAGCCACTAATCGTGATGAAATAGCCTTTACTGTGGCGTGGGCCTGAGGAAATGTCCTCTCACAGTTCCATGCTAAGTGACACACTTACAGTAGAGCTAGGTTGCATGTTGCGAAAAGCGAGCATAGCCAATAAAAACACTGGGATTGACAGTGACAGTCCCAACCACTATTATTCTACATTAGGTCTTAATCTACATTAGGAAATAAGGATGGAACCGTCTCTAAAATTAGCTCTCAGTCTTAGAGAGAGCTATAATTAAAGAGTCATACTTTGACATTTCTGAACTGTATTCATACACATTAATGTGGCTGGTGCCTGGCCTAACAGCTCTCTAGAGTTGAATAAGAATGTAGACATTATTCTAAGCCTGTTCAACATAGGTGGCTGTGGACGACTTTATGTCATTTTGCCCTTATATGACAACACACATGTGGTCCTGACACTCAGTTACATTGTGGTGTGTGTGTGTGTGTCTCTGTGTGCACATGTACGTGTGTGTACATCACTCTGTGTGTGTTTGAGAGCATGACTGTGTGTGTATAATTGAATCAGGATGGGGCACATTGGGAGTGGGGAGGGCCCAGCTGTTGCTTAAAGGTCTGGCCAGGTTCGAGGTCAGAGTCCTAGGTAGAGAGTCTCACGCTGGGGCCACTACAACATGGCTGACCTCAATACTGAAGGCTTCATGCCACTGACCTGGTGGGACTTGGAAGGTCTTATGACAAACATAATTTGGTACCTAAATAGTACCTGTTTTACTGTAGAAAAAAGTATGTATTAAATATATAGAGGGGGTCATTATAGTAGTGGTGGATTGTGCTACCAGCTCTCATAGTATCATGTCAGAATTAGACGTTCATCCATGTTTCTCAAACATCACATTTCGAAGTTGTTCCAAAAGTAGAATTTTGAAGTGTTTAAGGTTAAGTTTAGGCATTAACTCCAAATTCTTAAGGTTAGCCATTAACTCCAAATGGTTAAGGTTAGGGTTAAGGTTTGGGATAGGCTTAAAACAAAAATATAAAAAACAACTTTCTATCGCTGGATTCAAACTTGCAACCTTTGGAATCAGAGGCAGATTCTTACCACCATCCACCATCCACAACACCAGACCTACTTGAAAGTAACAGCACTCACTGTTGCCCCTAGTGTCCGTTTTCCATGTCATCTCCCAACATCCTCAGACATGGATGGATGTTTTTCACGCTCAACAGTTTCCCGTATGTGTTAAGAATGGTCCACCACCCAAAGGACATCCAGCCAACTTGACACAACTGTGGGAAGCATTGAAGTCAAAATGGGCCAGCATCCCTGTGGAACGCATTCGACACCTTGTAGAGTCCATACCCCGATAAATTGAGGCTGTTCTGAGGGCAAAAGGGGGGGTGCAACTCAATATTAGGGAGGTGTTCCTAATGTTTGGTATACTCAGTGTATATATTGTTGTTATTCGTTATAATATTGATAACGAATGTTCCCTAATGAATCACCATTACCCTTCCTTATGTCAAAGCAAGCCATGTCCCAGGCAGAATGGTCCAAACAGACCAGGAGTCTATCTCCTGTTTCTGTAATGTGAGGCAGATTAATGATCAAGTACACCCTCTGGACAGGACACTAGTCTATCTCCTGTTTCTGTAACGTGAGGCAGATTAATGATTGAGTATACCCTCTGGACAGGACACTAGTCTATCTCCTGTTTCTGTAATGTGAGGCAGATTAATGATTGAGTATACCCTCTGGACAGGACACTAGTCTATCTCCTGTTTCTATAATGTGAGGCAGATTAATGATCAAGTACACCCTCTGGACAGGACACTAGTCTATCTCCTGTTTCTGTAATGTGAGGCAGATTAATGATCAAGTACACCCTGTGGACAGGACACTAGTCTATCTCCTGTTTCTGTAACGTGAGGCAGATTAATGATTGAGTACACCCTCTGGACAGGACACTAGTCTATCTCCTGTTTCTGTAACGTGAGGCAGATTAATGATTGAGTACACCCTCTGGACAAGACACTAGTCTATCTCCTGTTTCTGTAATGTGAGGCAGATTAATATTCAAGTACACCCTCTGGACAGGACACTAGTCTATCTCCTGTTCCTGTTTCTGTAACGTGAGGCAGATTAATGATCAAGTACACCCTCTGGACAGGACACCAGTCTATCTCCTGTTTCTGTAACGTGAGGCAGATTAATGACCAAGTACACTCTTGTATCAGGAATAGCCAACTGACTCACCGTGACGCCATAGAAGTTGGTTTCGTTCATGACGTCCAGCACCAGCTTGCCCACCTCCCGGTCGTCCACGGTGAAGTTGTGGTACATGTCCTGCCTCTCCTTGTGCTGCAGTACATCCATGACGCGGGTCAGGGTCTTAGCTATCACCCAGATCCCGTCGTAGGCGAAGCCGTGGTACTTTGAGGGCTCCACCCCCTTCTGCTGCAGCTCTTTACTGTACTCCCTCTCATACTCCTTAGGTGTCTGGATGTAGAGAGAGAGGATAATCAATGAATCAATATCTTACTTCTTAGTTGTTTGAATGTAGGGAGAGAGTTTAGATATGATTGCATCCCTAATGGCACCCTATTCCCTACATAGTAGGGGTGTAACGATCCATCTACTACATCGATGTATCGATTTATATTCCTATGATCCAACTACATCGATCTGTGCTCGGCGAGTTGGCCTTTTGGACAACATATATCAATCTAACATCGTTTTAAAATGTAATAAATCGATTGTATCGATACTAGGAAATAACCCATTGGATTTAAGCATGTCAGACTTTATATGGATGTTTTTTCTTAGCACTTTTAATGATAAAGGCTTTAAACATTACTCGATTCAGTCTGCCTATCCGTGACGTCATCGCCCCGCGCCAGCAGCAGCGCAAAGGCGCAAAGACAACAAAACATAGCATGGCGGACGACAGAGGAGAAGCCGACGAGCGAGAAATTATCAAGCCACCATTGCGGTCCTTACAAGAAACAGGAATCTAGGAAACTTCACCTGCACTGTCCAGTATCCAGGTATTTATTTCAGTCACACTGGTTGAATTTTTGGCTAAAAGGTTACTGAATCGATTTCAAGTCACTGAATCGTTTCGGATCGTATCGTTCTAAATGAACCAATATCGTCCTTGAATCGTATCGACAACCACGAATCGTGATACAAATTGAATCGTTGTTAAAACGAATCGTTACACCCCTACTACATAGTGCACAACTTTTGACCAGAGCACTATAGGGACCTGGTCAAAAGTAGCGCACTATAAAAGGAAAACAGGGTGCCATTTGAGACACAGAGGTAGACTAAAAAGCATGTTCAATGGAACACTCACCCTTCCAGAGATGCCCTTGACCTGTTTGGCGCTGAGCGGTTCAAAGTCCACAGCGATGTATCCCTCCATAGCGGTCAGCAGCTTCTTGGTGGTGCAGTTGGTGGAGTTGGCCTGCTCCCACCAGTTCCCCTGGTACCAGCCTGGTATGATCCACTGGTACTTACTACCATACATGTTCAGGTTGTATGCCTGGGGGAGGGATGTTTTGTTAGTACACACAAATGCATGTCGATGTAAACACACACCACATACAAACACACACAAGAACACACTTTCAATACATTACCAGTCAATACATTACCAGTCAATAATGTCAATATAAATTTTTTTATTTTTTTTTTATTTAACCTTTATTTAACCAGGTAAGCCAGTTGAGAACAAGTTCTCATTTACAACTGCGACCTGGCCAAGATAAAGCAAAGCAGTGCGATAAAAACAACAACACAGAGTTACATATGGGGTAAAACAAAACATAAAGTAAAAAAATACAACAGAAAATATATATACAGTGTGTGCAAATGTAGCAAGTTATGGAGGTAAGGCAATAAATAGGCTATAGTGCAAAATAATTACAATTAGTATTAAATAGGCTTTCAGCTTTTACTGAAGCTCATTATGGATATCATACCATACATCTGCAGCCCCCATGACAACTTGAAATGTGTGTGTGTGTGTGTGTGTGTGTGTGTGTGTGTGTGTGTGTGTGTGTGTGTGTGTGTGTGTGTGTGTGTGTGTGTGTGTGTGTGTGTAGAGACAATACTCACACAGCAGAATACTTTGGAGGCCAGATTCTCATCAAACTGTCCGATAATGATCCTCACATCATTATCCTATAGAGATGATAACAGACAGGAGATGTGTCAGTCTTCCACTACAAGCAGCTAAAGAGATGTGTCAGTCTTCCACTACAAGCAGCTAAAGAGATGTGTCAGTCTTCCACCACAAGCAGCTAAAGAGATGTGTCAGTCTTCCACCACAAGCAGCTAAAGAGATGTGTCAGTCTTCCACCACAAGCAGCTAAAGAGATGTGTCAGTCTTCCACCACAAGCAGCTAAAGAGATGTGTCAGTCTTCCACCACAAGCAGCTAAAGAGATGTGTCAGTCTTCCACCACAAGCAGCTAAAGAGATGTGTCAGTCTTCCACCACAAGCAGCTAAAGAGATGTGTCAGTCTTCCACCACAAGCAGCTAAAGAGATGTGTCAGTCTTCCACCACAAGCAGCTAAAGAGATGTGTCAGTCTTCCACCACAAGCAGCTAAAGAGATGTGTCAGTCTTCCACCACAAGCAGCTAAAGAGATGTGTCAGTCTTCCACCACAAGCAGCTAAATAGATGTGTCAGTCTTCCACTACAAGCAGCTAAAGAGATGTGTCAGTCTTCCACTACAAGCAGCTAAAGAGATGTGTCAGTCTTCCAATACAAGCAGCTAAAGAGATGTGTCAGTCTTCCAATACAAGCAGCTAAAGAGATGTGTCGGTCTTCCACCACAAGCAGCTAAAGAGATGTGTCAGTCTTCCAATACAAGCAGCTAAAGAGATGTGTCAGTCTTCCACCACAAGCAGCTAAAGAGATGTGTCAGTCTTCCACTACAAGCAGCTAAAGAGATGTGTCAGTCTTCCAATACAAGCAGCTAAAGAGATGTGTCAGTCTTCCACCACAAGCAGCTAAAGAGATGTGTCAGTCTTCCACCACAAGCAGCTAAAGAGATGTGTCAGTCTTCCACCACAAGCAGCTAAAGAGATGTGTCAGTCTTCCACCACAAGCAGCTAAAGAGATGTGTCAGTCTTCCACTACAAGCAGCTAAAGAGATCATTAGCAGCAGTTACATCACAATAGTGCACTTTGCATAATATACATATTCTATGCAAATATCACCACATTAAGTATTCCTAAACAAAGGTAATAGCTGTTGTAGCATGAGAATTTGATTGTTTATTGAAAATAAACGTGTGACTTTCCCGAGTGGCGCAGTGGTCTAAGGCACTGCATTGCTGTGCCACTAGAGAACCTGGTTCGAATCCAGGCTCTGTCGTAGCTGGCCACGACCGGGAGACCCATGGGCCAGCAGGGATGTAGCTCAATTGGTAGAGCATGGTGTTTGCAATGCCAGGGTGTGGGTTTGATTCCCACGGGGGGCCAGTATGAATTTCGTATTTATTTTTTTAAAGAATAATGTATGCACTAACTGTAAGTCGCTCTGGATAAGAGCATCTGCTAAATGACTAAAATGTAAATGTAAATGATATGGGCACTTTAAAGAGGTACAATCTTAATTTGACCAGTTTCTCACAGCAGGAAAATAATCCTGCAGCAACAGGAAATGTGAATTATTAATGAACATTTTTGTAGGGGTTGATGCATTTTGAGTTAGGATAAATAAATTCTGACATTTTAATTGGAATTTACAAACTTACAAACCGCACAGGAAAATTCTGTGGAACAACAGAGTGATTAAATTAAGATAGCACATATGTAGCTGTTGATATCAGTGTGATTTTCTTTTTTGCAACTTTTTTATTATTCAATTCCAACCAGTCATTCGAAGATTATCACATCAGTGTGATTTTCACCTCATCAGTGAAGTGTAAGGACTACAGGGAACTGGCCTGCTGATGTGGGTGTTGTGCAATGTCCCAAATGGCACTCTATTCCCTTAATAGTGCACTACTTTCAACCAGGGACCATAGGGCTCTGGTCAAAAGTAGTGCACTATAAAGGGAATAGGGTGCCATTTGGGACTCATTTGTGGTGTTTCTTAGCTGGCTATAGGGCAGAGGTGAGGCAAACAGGCAGCAATATCACAGGCAGCAACTGTCAATTCATAACAACTCAGCCATTACTGTCAGCAGGGAGAATTGCTACAAGGAATTGAGAGCACATGCTAGCATGATTAAGTTAGTAAATAATTTACCAGCTCTTCTGTAGGAGCATAGGATTGAAGTCTGAGGTTCACTACTCTGTGTTGGTAGTGCACTGCATAGACCGCCCCAACCCATACAACCACACACAAATAATTTGATTCATCATTGAAACAGGAAGGCCGTGACTCAAAGTGAAGCTTGACTCAGGCTGCATCTCAAATTTCACCCTATTCCCTATACCCTATGGGCCCTGGTCAAAAGTAGTGCACTATGTAGGGAATAGGGTGCCATTTAGGATGTAACCTAAGCCAGTGCCACAGGCATCAAGTCTAGAAAAGGTCAGTTTTGACTGAGGATAGATTTCTATCCAGCTTGAACCACAGCAAGGGTGAACGGTCTTTGCCATTGTCAACAATTAATTTCACCTTATACTGTTAATTTAGTGAAAAAGCATAGCTTGTCTAGTACCCATGGTCAATATCTGTCAAGTAATGCAATAAACAATCATAGACTTTCTCTGAAATATAGGACACTGATATATAATCGATAAGCCCGCTATCATTGTGACATGCAATGGGTGTTTTATCACATTTGTATAGATCTCCTTGCTATACAGGTCAAAGCATTTCCGATGTTGCTTGCTATGCATTTTCCATTGATTGACTGAAATGTAAGTAGTGTGTGGCTACCATACGGGACATAAATCAATTTGGTCAAATACCCTTCACTTCCCTTTGCACCTTAATTACAATCTCTTCCTGAAAGTCCATTAAAAATCTTCCTCAACATAAATTATTTTGTCATCAGTGAAATTACTTGCTTCTCTGATTGGATAGAGTGAAGCTGTATTTCTCCGTCCACTATCTAACAAGTGGGGCAAGGTTAGGGAAAAAAATCTGAAAGTAATGTGCATTCTGACTGAGTGACAGTTGAGGACACTCAGACACAGACACACCCCTCTGCGTGCTGCTCCTGCAAGTGGGTGGGCCTATGCACTCCAAGGCCCACCAATGGCTGCACCCCTGCCTAGTCATGTGAAATCCATAGATTAGGGCCTATTGTATTTATTTCAATTGACTGATGTTCTTATATGAAATGTAACTCAGTAAAATCTTTGAAATTGTTGCATTTTGCATTTATATTTTTGTTCAGTGTATTTAGGCATATTAAAACACAGTATATATGTTAATTAGATTGACGCACAGGTGCGTCAATCAACTGTAGGGGGCCACCCTGCCCACAATACCTAGAATGTTACACTGGACCGTACTCAGAGCCAGAGTGCATGCTGGGAGCAAGCAGAATAGTTGGAGCTTTTATAATAAATAATAATAATATGCCATTTAGCAGACGCTTTTATCCAAAGCGACTTACAGTCATGCGTGCATACATTTTTGTGTATGGGTGGTCCCGGGGATCGAACCCACTACCTTGGCGTTACAAGCGCCGTGCTCTACCAGCTGAGCTACAGAGGACCACTTTTGTGTGGACCACTCTGCTTTGCAGCCACTTTTCCTTTTCAGAAGCCCTTGGCTCGGGTTAAACCAGGCTCTCGTCCTCCCGGGACTGAATGGTGCCCCTGTTCCCTGGAGGAAGGCACTTAACCCAAATGACTCCAGCTGTTAGGGAAGTGGAGATGGACATTTCCAGCCCAGAGAGACCTGGCACCATCCACCATCCTCTGTACCTGGACCCAGGAGAAAATTGGGCTTCATATTTGGTCCCACGATCTGAAAAATGGGCCCCGGACTGGAGGTCTCCGAGTTTTAGTGTGACACTTCTCAATACAGGTCTGTAATTGACATGTGGCGCTAGTTGCCGGTGGAACTGTTACATGTAGCTCCTTTAACGTTGTTCTGTTTGGATCCTGATGGTCTCTTTGATGAAGTTTTGTTATGGCTATTCTGTTTGACTTTCAGATCAGGTGGTTACAGTACAGTATGTACGGATTTTTTTTTTCTTCCCCTCATCAATATACACACAATACCCCATAATTACTAAGCAAAAACATGTTTTTAGAAATTTTAGCAAATTTATCACAAATAAAAAATGGAAATATCACATTTACATAAGTATTCAGACCCTTTACTCAGTACTTTGTTGAAGCACCTTTGGCAGCGATTACAGCCTAAATTCTTCTTGGGTATGACGCTACAAGCTTGGCACACCTGTATTTGGGAATTTCTCCCATTAATCTCTGCAGATCCTCTCAAGCTCTGTCAGGTTGGATGGGGAGCATCGCTGCACAGCTATTTTCAGGTCTCTCCAGAGATGTTCGATCGGGTTCAAGTCCGGGCTCTGGCTGGGCCACTCAAGGACATTCAGAGACTTGTCCCGAAGCCACTCCTGCGTTGTCTTGGCTGTGTGTTTAGGGTCGTTGTCCTGTTGGAAGGTGAACCTTCGCCCCAGTCTGAGGTCCTGAGCACTCTGGAGCAGGTTTTCATCAAGGATCTCTCTGTACTTTGCTCCGTTCATCTTTCCCTCGATCCTGACTAGTCTCCCAGTCCGTGCCACTGAAAAACATTCCCACAGCATGATGCTGCCACCACCATGCTTCACTGTAGGGATGGTGCCAGGTTTCCTCCAGACGTGACGCTTGGCATTCAGGCCAAAGAGTTTAATTTTGGTTTCATCAGACCAGAGAATCTTGTTTCTTATGGTCTGAGAGTCCTTCAGGTGCCTTTTGGCAAACTCCAAGCAGGCTGTCATGTGCCTTTTACTGAGGAGTGGCTTCCGTCTGGCCACTCTACCATGAAGGCCTGATGGGTGGAGTGCTGCAGAGATGGTTGTCCTTCTGGAAGGTTCTCCCATCTCCACAGAGGAACTCTGGAGCTCTGTCAGAGTGACCATCAGGTTCTTGGTCACCTCCCTGACCAAGGCCCTTCTCCCCTGATTGCTCAGTTTGGCCGGGCGGTCAGCTTTAGGAAGAGTCTTGGTGGTTCCAAACTTTTTCCATTTAAGAATGATGGAGGCCACTGTGTTCTTGGGGACCTTCAATGCTGCAGAAATGTTTTGGTACCCTTCCCCAGATCTGTGCCTCGGAGCTCTACGGACAATTCCTTTGACCTCATGGCTTGGTTTTTGCTCTGACATGCACTGTCAACTGTGGGACCTTATATAGACAGGTGTGTGCCTTTCCAAATTATGTCCAATCAATCGAATTTACAACAGGTTGACTGCAATCAAGTTGTAGAAACATCTCAAGGATGATCAATGGAAACAGGATGCACCTGAGCTCAATTTCGAGTCTCATAGCAAAGGGTCTGAATACTTACATAAATAAGGTATTTCTTTTTCTAAAAACCTGTTTTCGCTTTGTCATTATGGGGTATTGTGTGTAGATTGATGAGAAAAATAACTAATTGAATCCATTTTAGAATAAGGCTGCAGTCGTAACAAAATGTGGAAAGAGTCAAGGGGTCTGAATACTTTCCGAATGCACTGTATATACCCCAGCCTCACCTCATACAACAAAACATTCACCCACATCCTTTTAAATGTATACAGTGTGTACATTCACGAATAGCTCTTCAGGACTGGAGACTGTTGAAGACCATGTTCTAACAGTAAGGTATTAGGTCAGTATACATACCAGATCCATTGTCATCCAACCACTGGATTAGGCTGGTGGGACTAAACAAAGAGGTGTGATACTGATGTGTTAGAACCAGGGGCAGCAGTGTAGTGAGGAACCCATTTTGCAGTTCTCAGCTATTAGGGGGATTTAGGAATACCAAAGGTACTCATTTACATTTGAGTCATTTAGCAGACACTCTTATCCAGAGTGAC
>NW_028164402.1:0-15322 GCF_964263955.1 Coregonus lavaretus | reverse complement strand
TGTCTCCCTCTCCACTGTCTGTCTGTTTCTCTTCTATATCCTAGAACATCCTCTAACCCTAACCCATGTCTCCCTCTCCACTGTCTGTCTGTTTCTCTTCTATATCCTAGAACATCCTCTAACCCTAACCCATGTCTCCCTCTACACTGTCTGTCTGTTTCTCTTCTATATCCTAGAACATCCCTCTAACCCTAACCCATGTCTCCCTCTCCACTGTCTGTCTGTTTCTCTTCTATATCCTAGAACATCCTCTAACCCTAACCCATGTCTCCCTCTACACTGTCTGTCTGTTTCTCTTCTATATCCTAGAACATCCCCTAACCCTAACCCATGTCTCCCTCTCCACTGTCTGTCTGTTTCTCTTCTATATCCTAGAACATCCTCTAACCCTAACCCATGTCTCCCTCTACACTGTCTGTCTGTTTCTCTTCTATATCCTAGAACATCCTCTAACCCTAACCCATGTCTCCCTCTCCACTGTCTGTCTGTTTCTCTTCTATATCCTAGAACATCCTCTAACCCTAACCCATGTCTCCCTCTCCACTGTCTGTCTGTTTCTCTTCTATATCCTAGAACATCCTCTAACCCTAACCCATGTCTCCCTCTCCACTGTCTGTCTGTTTCTCTTCTATATCCTAGAACATCCCCTAACCCTAACCCATGTCTCCCTCTCCACTGTCTGTCTGTTTCTCTTCTATATCCTAGAACATCCTCTAACCCTAACCCATGTCTCCCTCTCCACTGTCTGTCTGTTTCTCTTCTATATCCTAGAACATCCCCTAACCCTAACCCATGTCTCCCTCTCCACTGTCTGTCTGTTTCTCTTCTATATCCTAGAACATCCTCTAACCCTAACCCATGTCTCCCTCTCCACTGTCTGTCTGTTTCTCTTCTATATCCTAGAACATCCACCCTAACCCATGTCTCCCTCTCCACTGTCTGTCTGTTTCTCTTCTATATCCTAGAACATCCCCTAACCCTAACCCATGTCTCCCTCTCCACTGTCTGTCTGTTTCTCTTCTATATCCTAGAACATCCTCTAACCCTAACCCATGTCTCCCTCTCCACTGTCTGTCTGTTTCTCTTCTATATCCTAGAACATCCCCTAACCCATGTCTCCCTCTCCACTGTCTGTCTGTTTCTCTTCTATATCCTAGAACATCCTCTAACCCTAACCCATGTCTCCCTCTCCACTGTCTGTCTGTTTCTCTTCTATATCCTAGAACATCCCCTAACCCTAACCCATGTCTCCCTCTCCACTGTCTGTCTGTTTCTCTTCTATATCCTAGAACATCCCCTAACCCTAACCCATGTCTCCCTCTCCACTGTCTGTCTGTTTCTCTTCTATATCCTAGAACATCCTCTAACCCTAACCCATGTCTCCCTCTACACTGTCTGTCTGTTTCTCTTCTATATCCTAGAACATCCTCTAACCCATGTCTCCCTCTCCACTGTCTGTCTGTTTCTCTTCTATATCCTAGAACATCCTCTAACCCTAACCCATGTCTCCCTCTCCACTGTCTGTCTGTTTCTCTTCTATATCCTAGAACATCCCCTAACCCTAACCCATGTCTCCCTCTCCACTGTCTGTCTGTTTCTCTTCTATATCCTAGAACATCCCCTAACCCTAACCCATGTCTCCCTCTCCACTGTCTTCTGTTTCTCTTCTATATCCTAGAACATCCCCTAACCCTAACCCATGTCTCCCTCTCCACTGTCTGTCTGTTTCTCTTCTATATCCTAGAACATCCTCTAACCCTAACCCATGTCTCCCTCTCCACTGTCTGTCTGTTTCTCTTCTATATCCTAGAACATCCCCTAACCCTAACCCATGTCTCCCTCTCCACTGTCTGTCTGTTTCTCTTCTATATCCTAGAACATCCTCTAACCCTAACCCATGTCTCCCTCTCCACTGTCTGTCTGTTTCTCTTCTATATCCTAGAACATCCCCTAACCCATGTCTCCCTCTCCACTGTCTGTCTGTTTCTCTTCTATATCCTAGAACATCCCCTAACCCTAACCCATGTCTCCCGCTCCACTGTCTGTCTGTTTCTCTTCTATATCCTAGAACATCCTCTAACCCTAACCCATGTCTCCCTCTCCACTGTCTGTCTGTTTCTCTTCTATATCCTAGAACATCCCCTAACCCATGTCTCCCTCTCCACTGTCTGTCTGTTTCTCTTCTATATCCTAGAACATCCTCTAACCCTAACCCATGTCTCCCTCTCCACTGTCTGTCTGTTTCTCTTCTATATCCTAGAACATCCTCTAACCCTAACCCATGTCTCCCTCTCCACTGTCTGTCTGTTTCTCTTCTATATCCTAGAACATCCCCTAACCCTAACCCATGTCTCCCTCTCCACTGTCTGTCTGTTTCTCTTCTATATCCTAGAACATCCCCTAACCCTAACCCATGTCTCCCTCTCCACTGTCTGTCTGTTTCTCTTCTATATCCTAGAACATCCCCTAACCCTAACCCATGTCTCCCTCTACACTGTCTGTCTGTTTCTCTTCTATATCCTAGAACATCCTCTAACCCTAACCCATGTCTCCCTCTCCACTGTCTGTCTGTTTCTCTTCTATATCCTAGAACATCCCCTAACCCTAACCCATGTCTCCCTCTACACTGTCTGTCTGTTTCTCTTCTATATCCTAGAACATCCTCTAACCCTAACCCATGTCTCCCTCTCCACTGTCTGTCTGTTTCTCTTCTATATCCTAGAACATCCCCTAACCCTAACCCATGTCTCCCTCTCCACTGTCTGTCTGTTTCTCTTCTATATCCTAGAACATCCCCTAACCCTAACCCATGTCTCCCTCTACACTGTCTGTCTGTTTCTCTTCTATATCCTAGAACATCCTCTAACCCTAACCCATGCCTCCCTCTCCACTGTCTGTCTGTTTCTCTTCTATATCCTAGAACATCCTCTAACCCTAACCCATGTCTCCCTCTCCACTGTCTGTCTGTTTCTCTTCTATATCCTAGAACATCCTCTAACCCTAACCCATGTCTCCCTCTACACTGTCTGTCTGTTTCTCTTCTATATCCTAGAACATCCCCTAACCCTAACCCATGTCTCCCTCTCCACTGTCTGTCTGTTTCTCTTCTATATCCTAGAACATCCCCTAACCCTAACCCATGTCTCCCTCTCCACTGTCTGTCTGTTTCTCTTCTATATCCTAGAACATCCCCTAACCCTAACCCATGTCTCCCTCTGTCTGTCTGTTTCTCTTCTATATCCTAGAACATCCCCTAACCCTAACCCATGTCTCCATCTCCACTGTCTGTCTGTTTCTCTTCTATATCCTAGAACATCCCCTAACCCTAACCCATGTCTCCCTCTACACTGTCTGTCTGTTTCTCTTCTATATCCTAGAACATCCCCTAACCCTAACCCATGTCTCCCTCTCCACTGTCTGTCTGTTTCTCTTCTATATCCTAGAACATCCCCTAACCCTAACCCATGTCTCCCTCTACACTGTCTGTCTGTTTCTCTTCTATATCCTAGAACATCCTCTAACCCTAACCCATGTCTCCCTCTCCACTGTCTGTCTGTTTCTCTTCTATATCCTAGAACATCCTCTAACCCTAACCCATGTCTCCCTCTACACTGTCTGTCTGTTTCTCTTCTATATCCTAGAACATCCCCTAACCCTAACCCATGTCTCCCTCTCCACTGTCTGTCTGTTTCTCTTCTATATCCTAGAACATCCCCTAACCCTAACCCATGTCTCCCTCTACACTGTCTGTCTGTTTCTCTTCTATATCCTAGAACATCCCCTAACCCTAACCCATGTCTCCCTCTCCACTGTCTGTCTGTTTCTCTTCTATATCCTAGAACATCCCCTAACCCTAACCCATGTCTCCCTCTCCACTGTCTGTCTGTTTCTCTTCTATATCCTAGAACATCCCCTAACCCTAACCCATGTCTCCCTCTACACTGTCTGTCTGTTTCTCTTCTATACCCTAGAACATCCTCTAACCCTAACCCATGTCTCCCTCTCCACTGTCTGTCTGTTTCTTTTCTATATCCTAGAACATCCTCTAACCCTAACCCATGTCTCCCTCTCCACTGTCTGTCTGTTTCTCTTCTATATCCTAGAACATCCCCTAACCCTAACCCATGTCTCCCTCTCCACTGTCTGTCTGTTTCTCTTCTATATCCTAGAACATCCTCTAACCCTAACCCATGTCTCCCTCTCCACTGTCTGTCTGTTTCTCTTCTATATCCTAGAACATCCTCTAACCCTAACCCATGTCTCCCTCTCCACTGTCTGTCTGTTTCTCTTCTATATCCTAGAACATCCCTAACCCTAACCCATGTCTCCCTCTCCACTGTCTGTCTGTTTCTCTTCTATATCCTAGAACATCCTCTAACCCTAACCCATGTCTCCCTCTCCACTGTCTGTCTGTTTCTCTTCTATATCCTAGAACATCCTCTAACCCTAACCCATGTCTCCCTCTCCACTGTCTGTCTGTTTCTCTTCTATATCCTAGAACATCCTCTAACCCTAACCCATGTCTCCCTCTCCACTGTCTGTCTGTTTCTCTTCTATATCCTAGAACATCCCCTAACCCTAACCCATGTCTCCCTCTCCACTGTCTGTCTGTTTCTCTTCTATATCCTAGAACATCCCCTAACCCTAACCCATGTCTCCCTCTTCACTGTCTGTCTGTTTCTCTTCTATATCCTAGAACATCCTCTAACCCTAACCCATGTCTCCCTCTCCACTGTCTGTCTGTTTCTCTTCTATATCCTAGAACATCCTCTAACCCTAACCCATGCCTCCCTCTCCACTGTCTGTCTGTTTCTCTTCTATATCCTAGAACATCCCCTAACCCTAACCCATGTCTCCCTCTCCACTGTCTGTCTGTTTCTCTTCTATATCCTAGAACATCCTCTAACCCTAACCCATGTCTCCCTCTCCACTGTCTGTCTGTTTCTCTTCTATATCCTAGAACATCCCCTAACCCTAACCCATGTCTCCCTCTCCACTGTCTGTCTGTTTCTCTTCTATATCCTAGAACATCCCCTAACCCTAACCCATGTCTCCCTCTACACTGTCTGTCTGTTTCTCTTCTATATCCTAGAACATCCTCTAACCCTAACCCATGTCTCCCTCTCCACTGTCTGTCTGTTTCTCTTCTATATCCTAGAACATCCTCTAACCCTAACCCATGTCTCCCTCTCCACTGTCTGTCTGTTTCTCTTCTATATCCTAGAACATCCCCTAACCCTAACCCATGTCTCCCTCTCCACTGTCTGTCTGTTTCTCTTCTATATCCTAGAACATCCTCTAACCCTAACCCATGTCTCCCTCTCCACTGTCTGTCTGTTTCTCTTCTATATCCTAGAACATCCTCTAACCCTAACCCATGTCTCCCTCTCCACTGTCTGTCTGTTTCTCTTCTATATCCTAGAACATCCCCTAACCCTAACCCATGTCTCCCTCTCCACTGTCTGTCTGTTTCTCTTCTATATCCTAGAACATCCTCTAACCCTAACCCATGTCTCCCTCTCCACTGTCTGTCTGTTTCTCTTCTATATCCTAGAACATCCTCTAACCCTAACCCATGTCTCCCTCTCCACTGTCTGTCTGTTTCTCTTCTATATCCTAGAACATCCTCTAACCCTAACCCATGTCTCCCTCTCCACTGTCTGTCTGTTTCTCTTCTATATCCTAGAACATCCCCTAACCCTAACCCATGTCTCCCTCTCCACTGTCTGTCTGTTTCTCTTCTATATCCTAGAACATCCCCTAACCCTAACCCATGTCTCCCTCTCCACTGTCTGTCTGTTTCTCTTCTATATCCTAGAACATCCTCTAACCCTAACCCATGTCTCCCTCTCCACTGTCTGTCTGTTTCTCTTCTATATCCTAGAACATCCCCTAACCCTAACCCATGTCTCCCTCTCCACTGTCTGTCTGTTTCTCTTCTATATCCTAGAACATCCCCTAACCCTAACCCATGTCTCCCTCTCCACTGTCTGTCTGTTTCTCTTCTATATCCTAGAACATCCTCTAACCCTAACCCATGTCTCCCTCTCCACTGTCTGTCTGTTTCTCTTCTATATCCTAGAACATCCTCTAACCCTAACCCATGTCTCCCTCTCCACTGTCTGTCTGTTTCTCTTCTATATCCTAGAACATCCCCTAACCCTAACCCATGTCTCCCTCTCCACTGTCTGTCTGTTTCTCTTCTATATCCTAGAACATCCCCTAACCCTAACCCATGTCTCCCTCTCCACTGTCTGTCTGTTTCTCTTCTATATCCTAGAACATCCTCTAACCCTAACCCATGTCTCCCTCTCCACTGTCTGTCTGTTTCTCTTCTATATCCTAGAACATCCTCTAACCCTAACCCATGTCTCCCTCTCCACTGTCTGTCTGTTTCTCTTCTATATCCTAGAACATCCCCTAACCCTAACCCATGTCTCCCTCTACACTGTCTGTCTGTTTCTCTTCTATATCCTAGAACATCCCCTAACCCTAACCCATGTCTCCCTCTACACTGTCTGTCTGTTTCTCTTCTATATCCTAGAACATCCCCTAACCCTAACCCATGTCTCCCTCTCCACTGTCTGTCTGTTTCTCTTCTATATCCTAGAACATCCCCTAACCCTAACCCATGTCTCCCTCTCCACTGTCTGTCTGTTTCTCTTCTATATCCTAGAACATCCTCTAACCCTAACCCATGTCTCCCTCTCCACTGTCTGTCTGTTTCTCTTCTATATCCTAGAACATCCTCTAACCCTAACCCATGTCTCCCTCTCCACTGTCTGTCTGTTTCTCTTCTATATCCTAGAACATCCCCTAACCCTAACCCATGTCTCCCTCTCCACTGTCTGTCTGTTTCTCTTCTATATCCTAGAACATCCTCTAACCCTAACCCATGTCTCCCTCTCCACTGTCTGTCTGTTTCTCTTCTATATCCTAGAACATCCCCTAACCCTAACCCATGTCTCCCTCTCCACTGTCTGTCTGTTTCTCTTCTATATCCTAGAACATCCTCTAACCCTAACCCATGTCTCCCTCTCCACTGTCTGTCTGTTTCTCTTCTATATCCTAGAACATCCCCTAACCCTAACCCATGTCTCCCTCTCCACTGTCTGTCTGTTTCTCTTCTATATCCTAGAACATCCTCTAACCCTAACCCATGCCTCCCTCTGTCTGTCTGTTTCTCTTCTATATCCTAGAACATCCCCTAACCCTAACCCATGTCTCCCTCTCCACTGTCTGTCTGTTTCTCTTCTATATCCTAGAACATCCCCTAACCCTAACCCATGTCTCCCTCTCCACTGTCTGTCTGTTTCTCTTCTATATCCTAGAACATCCTCTAACCCTAACCCATGCCTCCCTCTCCACTGTCTGTCTGTTTCTCTTCTATATCCTAGAACATCCCCTAACCCTAACCCATGTCTCCCTCTCCACTGTCTGTCTGTTTCTCTTCTATATCCTAGAACATCCTCTAACCCTAACCCATGCCTCCCTCTCCACTGTCTGTCTGTTTCTCTTCTATATCCTAGAACATCCCCTAACCCTAACCCATGTCTCCCTCTCCACTGTCTGTCTGTTTCTCTTCTATATCCTAGAACATCCCCTAACCCTAACCCATGTCTCCCTCTCCACTGTCTGTCTGTTTCTCTTCTATATCCTAGAACATCCCCTAACCCTAACCCATGTCTCCCTCTACACTGTCTGTCTGTTTCTCTTCTATATCCTAGAACATCCCCTAACCCTAACCCATGTCTCCCTCTCCACTGTCTGTCTGTTTCTCTTCTATATCCTAGAACATCCCCTAACCCTAACCCATGTCTCCCTCTCCACTGTCTGTCTGTTTCTCTTCTATATCCTAGAACATCCCCTAACCCTAACCCATGTCTCCCTCTCCACTGTCTGTCTGTTTCTCTTCTATATCCTAGAACATCCCCTAACCCTAACCCATGTCTCCCTCTCCACTGTCTGTCTGTTTCTCTTCTATATCCTAGAACATCCCCTAACCCTAACCCATGTCTCCCTCTCCACTGTCTGTCTGTTTCTCTTCTATATCCTAGAACATCCTCTAACCCTAACCCATGTCTCCCTCTCCACTGTCTGTCTGTTTCTCTTCTATATCCTAGAACATCCCCTAACCCTAACCCATGTCTCCCTCTCCACTGTCTGTCTGTTTCTCTTCTATATCCTAGAACATCCCCTAACCCTAACCCATGTCTCCCTCTCCACTGTCTGTCTGTTTCTCTTCTATATCCTAGAACATCCTCTAACCCTAACCCATGTCTCCCTCTCCACTGTCTGTCTGTTTCTCTTCTATATCCTAGAACATCCCCTAACCCTAACCCATGTCTCCCTCTCCACTGTCTGTCTGTTTCTCTTCTATATCCTAGAACATCCTCTAACCCTAACCCATGTCTCCCTCTCCACTGTCTGTCTGTTTCTCTTCTATATCCTAGAACATCCCCTAACCCATGTCTCCCTCTCCACTGTCTGTCTGTTTCTCTTCTATATCCTAGAACATCCCCTAACCCTAACCCATGTCTCCCTCTCCACTGTCTGTCTGTTTCTCTTCTATATCCTAGAACATCCTCTAACCCTAACCCATGTCTCCCTCTCCACTGTCTGTCTGTTTCTCTTCTATATCCTAGAACATCCTCTAACCCTAACCCATGTCTCCCTCTCCACTGTCTGTCTGTTTCTCTTCTATATCCTAGAACATCCCCTAACCCTAACCCATGTCTCCCTCTCCACTGTCTGTCTGTTTCTCTTCTATATCCTAGAACATCCTCTAACCCTAACCCATGTCTCCCTCTCCACTGTCTGTCTGTTTCTCTTCTATATCCTAGAACATCCTCTAACCCTAACCCATGTCTCCCTCTCCACTGTCTGTCTGTTTCTCTTCTATATCCTAGAACATCCCCTAACCCATGTCTCCCTCTCCACTGTCTGTCTGTTTCTCTTCTATATCCTAGAACATCCTCTAACCCTAACCCATGTCTCCCGCTCCTCCAGTGCATACCAGAACATCACAGAGTTTGACGGCCAGGACGGCTGTGGATCCAACAGTTGGAACATGGTGGACGTGGACCTCCCCCAGGAGAAGAACTCTGACCCGGGGGTGCTACTGTCCCCTCTCAAGCCCTGGACCCAGTACGCCATCTACGTGAAGGCCATCACTCTGGTGGTAGAGGATAGGCACGTCCCGGGAGCCAAGAGTGAAGTGGTTTACATCAGAACCAGCCCCTCAGGTACAGGACAGGGTGGGAGGGGTTAGGCACGTCCCGGGAGCCAAGAGTGAAGTGGTTTACATCAGAACCAGCCCCTCAGGTACAGGACAGGGTGGTAGGGGTTAGGCACGTCCTGGGAGCCAAGAGAGAAGTAGTCTACATCAGAACCAGCCCCTCAGGTACAGGACAGGGTGGGAGGGGTTAGGCACGTCCCGGGAGCCAAGAGTGAAGTAGTCTATAATAATATATATAATGTAGTGTATAATGTGGGGGTCGGGTAGCAGACCTCTAGGAAGTACTTCCCTGGACAGGAAGCTGGTCTGGCTCAAGGCCCAGTTGTCTGTCTGTCTCCTGTAGAGCCGTCCATGCTCCTGGATGTGAGAGCTGTTTTAATGTTAATATCATGTTAATATCATGTTAATATCTGTCTGTCTCCTGTAGAGCCGTCCATGCTCCTGGATGTGAGAGCTGTTTTAATGTTAATATCATGTTAATATCTTGTTAATATCTTGTTAATATCATGTTAATATCTTGTTAATATCATGTTAATATCATGTTAATATCATGTTAATATCTGTCTGTCTCCTGTAGAGCCGTCCATGCCCCTGGATGTGAGAGCTGTTTTAATGTTAATATCATGTTAATATCATGTTAATATCATGTTAATATCTGTCTGTCTCCTGTAGAGCCGTCCATGCCCCTGGATGTGAGAGCTGTTTTAATGTTAATATCATGTTAATATCATGTTAATATCATGTTAATATCTGTCTGTCTCCTATAGAGCCGTCCATGCCCCTGGATGTGAGAGCTGTTTTAATGTTAATATCATGTTAATATCATGTTAATATCATGTTAATATCTGTCTGTCTCCTGTAGAGCCGTCCATGCCCCTGGATGTGAGAGCTGTTTTAATGTTAATATCATGTTAATATCATGTTAATATCATGTTAATATCTGTCTCTCTCCTGTAGAGCCGTCCATGCCCCTGGATGTGAGAGCTGTTTTAATGTTAATATCATGTTAATATCATGTTAATATCAGTCTGTCTCCTGTAGAGCCGTCCATGCTCCTGGATGTGAAAGCTGTTTTAATGTTAATATCATGTTAATATCAGTCTGTCTCCTGTAGAGCCGTCCATGCCCCTGGATGTGAAAGCTGTTTTAATGTTAATATCATGTTAATATCATGTTAATATCAGTCTGTCTCCTGTAGAGCCGTCCATGCTCCTGGATGTGAAAGCTGTTTTAATGTTAATATCATGTTAATATCATGTTAATATCATGTTAATATCTGTCTGTCTCCTGTAGAGCCGTCTATGCTCCTGGATGTGAAAGCTGTTTTAATGTTAATATCATGTTAATATCATGTTAATATCATGTTAATATCTGTCTGTCTCCTGTAGAGCCGTCTATGCCCCTGGATGTGAAAGCTGTTTTAATGTTAATATCATGTTAATATCATGTTAATATCATGTTAATATCATGTTAATATCTGTCTGTCTCCTGTAGAGCCGTCTATGCCCCTGGATGTGAAAGCTGTTTTAATGTTAATATCATGTTAATATCATGTTAATATCATGTTAATATCTGTCTGTCTCCTGTAGAGCCGTCCATGCCCCTGGATGTGAGAGCTGTTTTAATGTTAATATCTTGTTAATATCATGTTAATATCTTGTTAATATCTTGTTAATATCATGTTAATATCTGTCTGTCTCCTGTAGAGCCGTCCATGCCCCTGGATGTGAAAGCATACTCCAACTCCTCCACTAACCTGGTGGTGCGCTGGTCTCCCCCCATCTCCCCCAACGGGAACCACACCTACTACCTGGTCCGCTGGCAGCAACAGGCTGAAGACAGGGAACTATATCAACACAACTACTGTTCTAAAGGTTAGTACCCTAACCCCTACACCCTAACCCCTACACCCTAACCCCTACTACCTGGTCCGCTGGCAGCAACAGGCTGAAGACAGGGAACTATATCAACACAACTACTGTTCTAAAGGTTAGTACCCTAACCCCTACACCCTAACCCCTACACCCTAACCCCTACTACCTGGTCCGCTGGCAGCAACAGGCTGAAGACAGGGAACTATATCAACACAACTACTGCTCTAAAGGTTAGTACCCTAACCCCTACACCCTAACCCCTACACCCTAACCCCTACTACCTGGTCCGCTGGCAGCAACAGGCTGAAGACAGGGAACTGTATCAACACAACTACTGTTCTAAAGGTTAGTACCCTAACCCCTACACCCTAACCCCTACACCCTAACCCCTACTACCTGGTCCGCTGGCAGCAACAGGCTGAAGACAGGGAACTATATCAACACAACTACTGCTCTAAAGGTTAGTACCCTAACCCCTACACCCTAACCCCTATACCCTAACCCCTACACCCTAACCCCTACTACCTGGTCCGCTGGCAGCAACAGGCTGAAGACAGGGAACTGTATCAACACAACTACTGCTCTAAAGGTTAGCACCCTAACCCCTACACCCTAACCCCTATACCCTAACCCCTACACCCTAACCCCTACACCCCTACACCCTAACCCCTACTACCTGGTCCGCTGGCAGCAACAGGCTGAAGACAGGGAACTGTATCAACACAACTACTGCTCTAAAGGTTAGCACCCTAACCCCTATACCCCTACACCCTAACCCCTACACCCTAACCCCTACACCCCAACCCCTACACCCTAACCCCTACACCCTAACCCCTACACCCTAACCCCTACACCCTAACCCCTAACCCCTACACCCTAACCCCTACACCCTAACCCCTACACCCTAACCCCTACACCCTAACCCCTACTACCTGGTCCGCTGGCAGCAACAGGCTGAAGACAGGGAACTGTATCAACACAACTACTGCTCTAAAGGTTAGTACCCTAACCCCTACACCCTAACCCCTATACCCTAACCCCTACACCCTACACCCTAACCCCTACACCCTAACCCCTACACCCTAACCCCTACCCCCTAACCCCTACACCCTAACCCCTACTACCTGGTCCGCTGGCAGCAACAGGCTGAATACAGGGAACTGTATCAACACAACTACTGCTCTAAAGGTTAGTACCCTAACCCCTACACCCTAACCCCTACACCCTAACCCCTAACCCCTACACCCTAACCCCTACACCCTAACCCCTACACCCCTAACCCCTACACCCTAACCCCTACACCCTAACCCCTACACCCCAACCCCTACACCCTACACCCCAACCCCTACACCCCTAACCCCTACACCCTAACCCCTACACCCTAACCCCTACTACCTGGTCCGCTGGCAGCAACAGGCTGAAGACAGGGAACTGTATCAACACAACTACTGTTCTAAAGGTTAGCACCCTAACCCCTAACCCCTAACCCCTACACCCTAACCCCTACACCCTAACCCCTACACCCTAACCCCTACACCCCAACCCCTACACCCCAACCCCTACACCCCAACCCCTACACTCCAACCCCAACCCCTACACCCCTAACCCCTACACCCTAACCCCTACACCCTAACCCCTACACCCTAACCCCTACACCCCAACCCCTACACCCTAACCCCTACACCCTAACCCCTACACACTAACCCCTACCCCCCAACCCCTACACCCTAACCCCTAACCCCTACACCCTAACCCCTACACCCTAACCCCTACACCCTAACCCCTATACCCTAACCCCTATACCCTAACCCCTACACCCTAACCCCTACACCCTAACCCCTACACCCTAACCCCTACACCCTAACCCCTACACCCTAACCCCTACACCCTATACCCTAACCCCTACACCCTACACCCTAACCCCTACACCCTAACCCCTACACCCTAACCCCTAACCCCTACACCCCTAACCCCTACACCCCTAACCCCTACACCCCTAACCCCTACACCCTAACCCCTACACCCCTAACCCCTACACCCCTAACCCCTTCACCCCTAACCCCTACACCCTAACCCCTATACCCTAACCCCTACACCCTAACCCCTACACCCTAACCCCTACACCCTAGCCCCTACACCCTAACCCCTCCTCTCTCTCTCTCCTCTCCCTCAGAACTGAAGATCCCGATCCGTATAGCCGCTACAGGGGTGAGTGACATGGAGGAGGACCTGAAGCCTACTAAACCAGACGTTGGTGGGGGGGACAAGGGGCCCTGCTGCCCCTGCCCTAAATCACTAGGAGACCTGGAGGCAGAGGCAGCTGACGCTTCATACAGAAAAGTATTTGAGAACTTCTTACACAACTCCATCTTTACCCCCAGGTAAGCACACGCACAGGCAGTAACACACACGGGTAGCGTTCAGGAGGGCACAACGTAACAAAACCTTCTGAAATGGAAAACAAATATGTGCAGTCTTGTTGGACAAGTTTCCATTTATACTGAACACAAATATAAACGCGACATGTAAAGTGTTGGTCCCATGTTTCATGAGCTGAAATAAAAGATCCCTTAAACGTTCCATACGCACAAAAATGTGTTTACATCCCTGTTAATGAGCATTTCTCCTTGGCCAAGATAATCCATCCACCTGACAGTTGGCATATCAAGAGGTAGATTCTGACTGACTGGATCAATGTACTAGAGGGGGTAGATTCTGACTGACTGGATCAATGTACTAGAGGGGGTAGATTCTGACTGACTGGATCAATGTACTAGAGGGGGTAGATTCTGACTGACTGGATCAATGTACTAGAGGGGGTAGATTCTGACTGACTGGATCAATGTACTAGAGGGGGTAGATTCTGACTGACTGGATCAATGTACTAGAGGGGGTAGATTCTGACTGACTGGATCAATGTACTAGAGGGGGTAGATTCTGACTGACTGGATCAATGTACTAGAGGGGGTAGATTCTGACTGACTGGATCAATGTACTAGAGGGGGTAGATTCTGACTGACTGGATCAATGTACTAGAGGGGGTAGATTCTGACTGAATAATCCTCTCCACTGCTTTAAATCAAAGCCATGTTTACCATTGAAAGGATTCCACCACAGGTTATCTGTTGACCAGTGTATTGTCCGAGTGTTTGGACGACTGTGGTTGTGTCACTCCGACATCCCTCTGCTCTCTCTCCCTCTCCTCCAGACCTCCAGACCGGCGGCGTCGGGATGTATTTGGCGTGGCTAACCGTACGACCACCTACCCTAACGCCACGTCACCTGATCCTTGGCCCAACGCTACAGAGGCAGAGTTAGCGGACAGGGAGTATGACTTTGTAGAGTGTGCAGTCAGCGAGCGGGAGCTGCAGATATCTGGTCTGCAGCCGTTCACCGTTTACCGGATCGACGTCCACGCCTGCAACAACCAGGTGCACCGCTGCAGCGCGGCAGAGTTTGTCTTCTCCAGGACCAAACCTGCAGGTTCGTCCTGTTCCCTCATCTCTCCTTCATTAAACAGTAGAGCTTTGGATGAAACTAAACCTTCTCATAGTATGGGTTAAGTTACTCAGCACTGCAGGGTTTATCTCGATGCCTGACACTTATCTCATTTGCTGGAGGTGAATTAATGTGCGTTATCATGTAATATTGTCGTCATTAGTAGTCAGAGAGAGCGAGAGAGAGAATATTATTGCATACAGTTGATAAGACCAAGTACTTCTGGGGCTGCCCCACAGCGAAGATGAGGGAGGACCATTTTGATTTCTATTACAGCATGTTGGGTGACGGTCATTCATATTCCATTCACCCAGTTCAATGTAACATCAATAGGTTTAGGCTACTACATGATACTCTAATGTTCCCTGCACCCATCAAGAGGTTGCTACAAACTAGCCTATGAATGAGAGTTTACAACGTACAGTGGGGGAAAAAAGTATTTAGTCAGCCACCAATTGTGCAAGTTCTCCCACTTCAAAAGATGAGAGAGGCCTGTAATTTTCATCATAGGTACACGTCAACTATGATAGACAAAATGAGAAAAAAAAAATCAAGAAAATATAATTGTAGGATTTTTAATGAATTTATTTGCAAATTATATGGTGGAAAATAAGTATTTGGTCAATAACAAAAGTTTCTCAATACTTTGTTATATACCCTTTGTTGGCAATGACACAGGTCAAACTTTTTCTGTAAGTCTTCACAAGGTTTT
>NW_028164403.1:0-52695 GCF_964263955.1 Coregonus lavaretus | reverse complement strand
CATCGCTAATAGACCAGACGCTAACTAGAGGCAAAGACAGAACTAGTCTGTTTGGTAACATCGCTAATAGAGCAGACGCTAACTAGAGGCAAGAGACAGAACTAGTCTGTTTGGTAACATCGCTAATAGACCAGACGCTAACTAGAGGCAAGAGACAGAACTAGTCTGTTTGGTAACATCGCTAATAGACCAGACGCTAACTAGAGGCAAGAGACAGAACTAGTCTGTTTGGTAACATCGCTAATAGACCAGACGCTAACTAGAGGCAAGAGACAGAACTAGTCTGTTTGGTAACATCGCTAATAGACCAGACGCTAACTAGAGGCAAGACAGAACTAGTCTGTTTGGTAACATCGCTAATAGACCAGACGCTAACTAGAGGCAAGACAGAACTAGTCTGTTTGGTAACATCGCTAATAGACCAGACGCTAACTAGAGGCAAGAGACAGAACTAGTCTGTTTGTAACATCGCTAATAGACCAGACGCTAACTAGAGGCAAGAGACAGAACTAGTCTGTTTGGTAACATCGCTAATAGACCAGACGCTAACTAGAGGCAAGAGACAGAACTAGTATGTTTGTTAACATCGCTAATAGACCAGACGCTAACTAGAGGCAAGACAGAACTAGTCTGTTTGGTAACATCGCTAATAGAGCAGACGCTAACTAGAGGCAAGAGACAGAACTAGTCTGTTTGGTAACATCGCTAATAGACCAGACGCTAACTAGAGGCAAGAGACAGAACTAGTCTGTTTGGTAACATCGCTAATAGACCAGACGCTAACTAGAGGCAAGAGACAGAACTTGTCTGTTGGTAACATCGCTAATAGACCAGACGCTAACTAGAGGCAAGAGACAGAACTAGTCTGTTTGGTAACATCGCTAATAGACCAGACGCTAACTAGAGGCAAGACAGAACTAGTCTGTTTGGTAACATCGCTAATAGACCAGACGCTAACTAGAGGCAAGAGACAGAACTAGTCTGTTGGTAACATCGCTAATAGACCAGACGCTAAATAGAAGCAAGAGACAGAACTAGTCTGTTTGGTAACATCGCTAATAGACCAGACGCTAACTAGAGGCAAGACAGATGTAGTCTGTTGGTAACATCGCTAATAAACCAGACGCTAACTAGAGGCAAGAGACAGAACTAGTCTGTTTGGTAACATCTCTAATAGACCAGACACTAACTAGAGGCAAGACAGAACTAGTCTGTTTGGTAACATCGCTAATAGACCAGACACTAACTAGAGGCAAGAGACAGAACTAGTCTGTTGGAAACATCGCTAATAGACCAGACGCTAACTAGAAGCAAGAGACAGAACTAGTCTGTTTGGTAACATCGCTAATAGACCAGACGCTAACTAGAGGCAAGACAGAACTAGTCTGTTTGGTAACATCGCTAATAGACCAGACGCTAACTAGAGGCAAGAGACAGAACTAGTCTGTTTGGTAACATCGCTAATAGACCAGACGCTAACTAGAGGCAAGAGACAGAACTAGTATGTTTGTTAACATCGCTAATAGACCAGACGCTAACTAGAGGCAAGACAGAACTAGTCTGTTTGGTAACATCGCTAATAGAGCAGACGCTAACTAGAGGCAAGAGACAGAACTAGTCTGTTTGGTAACATCGCTAATAGACCAGACGCTAACTAGAGGCAAGAGACAGAACTAGTCTGTTTGGTAACATCGCTAATAGACCAGACGCTAACTAGAGGCAAGAGACAGAACTAGTCTGTTGGTAACATCGCTAATAGACCAGACGCTAACTAGAGGCAAGAGACAGAACTAGTCTGTTTGGTAACATCGCTAATAGACAGACGCTAACTAGAGGCAAGACAGAACTAGTCTGTTTGGTAACATCGCTAATAGACCAGACGCTAACTAGAGGCAAGAGACAGAACTAGTCTGTTGGTAACATCGCTAATAGACCAGACGCTAACTAGAGGCAAGAGACAGAACTAGTCTGTTGGTAACATCGCTAATAGACCAGACACTAACTAGAGGCAAGAGACAGAACTAGTCTGTTTGGTAACATCGCTAATAGACCAGACGCTAACTAGAGGCAAGACAGAACTAGTCTGTTTGGTAACATCGCTAATAGACCAGACGCTAACTAGAGGCAAGAGACAGAACTAGTCTGTTTGTAACATCGCTAATAGACCAGACGCTAACTAGAGGCAAGAGACAGAACTAGTCTGTTTGGTAACATCGCTAATAGACCAGACGCTAACTAGAGGCAAGAGACAGAACTAGTATGTTTGTTAACATCGCTAATAGACCAGACGCTAACTAGAGGCAAGACAGAACTAGTCTGTTTGGTAACATCGCTAATAGAGCAGACGCTAACTAGAGGCAAGAGACAGAACTAGTCTGTTTGGTAACATCGCTAATAGACCAGACGCTAACTAGAGGCAAGAGACAGAACTAGTCTGTTTGGTAACATCGCTAATAGACCAGATTCTAACTAGAGGCAAGAGACAGAACTAGTCTGTTGGTAACATCGCTAATAGACCAGACGCTAACTAGAGGCAAGAGACAGAACTAGTCTGTTTGGTAACATCGCTAATAGACCAGACGCTAACTAGAGGCAAGAGACAGAACTAGTCTGTTTGGTAACATCGCTAATAGACCAGACGCTAACTAGAGGCAAGAGACAGAACTTGTCTGTTGGTAACATCGCTAATAGACCAGACGCTAACTAGAGGCAAGAGACAGAACTAGTCTGTTTGGTAACATCGCTAATAGACCAGACGCTAACTAGAGGCAAGACAGAACTAGTCTGTTTGGTAACATCGCTAATAGACCAGACGCTAACTAGAGGCAAGAGACAGAACTAGTCTGTTGGTAACATCGCTAATAGACCAGACGCTAACTAGAGCAAGAGACAGAACTAGTCTGTTTGGTAACATCGCTAATAGACCAGACGCTAACTAGAGGCAAGACAGAACTTAGTCTGTTGGTAACATCGCTAATAAACCAGACGCTAACTAGAGGCAAGAGACAGAACTAGTCTGTTTGGTAACATCGCTAATAGACCAGACGCTAACTAGAGGCAAGAGACAGAACTAGTCTGTTTGGTAACATCGCTAATAGACCAGACACTAACTAGAGGCAAGAGACAGAACTAGTCTGTTGGTAACATCGCTAATAGACCAGACGCTAACTAGAAGCAAGAGACAGAACTAGTCTGTTTGGTAACATCGCTAATAGACCAGACGCTAACTAGAGGCAAGACAGAACTAGTCTGTTGGTAACATCGCTAATAGACCAGACGCTAACCTAGAGGCAAGAGACAGAACTAGTCTGTTGGTAACATCGCTAATAGACCAGACGCTAACTAGAGGCAAGAGACAGAACTAGTATGTTTGGTAACATCGCTAATAGACCAGACGCTAACTAGAGGCAAAGACAGAACTAGTCTGTTTGGTAACATCGCTAATAGAGCAGACGCTAACTAGAGGCAAGAGACAGAACTAGTCTGTTTGGTAACATCGCTAATAGACCAGACGCTAACTAGAGGCAAGAGACAGAACTAGTCTGTTTGGTAACATCGCTAATAGACCAGACGCTAACTAGAGGCAAGAGACAGAACTAGTCTGTTGGTAACATCGCTAATAGACCAGACGCTAACTAGAGGCAAGAGACAGAACTAGTCTGTTTGGTAACATCGCTATAGACCAGACGCTAACTAGAGGCAAGACAGAACTAGTCTGTTTGGTAACATCGCTAATAGACCAGACGCTAACTAGAGGCAAGAGACAGAACTAGTCTGTTGGTAACATCGCTAATAGACCAGACGCTAACTAGAGGCAAGAGACAGAACTAGTCTGATTGGTAACATCGCTAATAGACCAGACACTAACTAGAGGCAAGAGACAGAACTAGTCTGTTTGTAACATCGCTAATAGACCAGACGCTAACTAGAGGCAAGACAGAACTAGTCTGTTTGGTAACATCGCTAATAGACCAGACGCTAACTAGAGGCAAGAGACAGAACTAGTCTGTTTGTAACATCGCTAATAGACCAGACGCTAACTAGAGGCAAGAGACAGAACTAGTCTGTTTGGTAACATCGCTAATAGACCAGACGCTAACTAGAGGCAAGAGACAGAACTAGTATGTTTGTTAACATCGCTAATAGACCAGACGCTAACTAGAGGCAAGACAGAACTAGTCTGTTTGGTAACATCGCTAATAGAGCAGACGCTAACTAGAGGCAAGAGACAGAACTAGTCTGTTTGGTAACATCGCTAATAGACCAGACGCTAACTAGAGGCAAGAGACAGAACTAGTCTGTTTGGTAACATCGCTAATAGACCAGATTCTAACTAGAGGCAAGAGACAGAACTAGTCTGTTGGTAACATCGCTAATAGACCAGACGCTAACTAGAGGCAAGAGACAGAACTAGTCTGTTTGGTAACATCGCTAATAGACCAGACGCTAACTAGAGGCAAGACAGAACTAGTCTGTTTGGTAACATCGCTAATAGACCAGACGCTAACTAGAGGCAAGAGACAGAACTAGTCTGTTGGTAACATCGCTAATAGACCAGACGCTAACTAGAGGCAAGAGACAGAACTAGTCTGTTTGGTAACATCGCTAATAGACCAGACGCTAACTAGAGGCAAGAGACAGATGTAGTCTGTTGGTAACATCGCTAATAGACCAGACGCTAAATAGAAGCAAGAGACAGAACTAGTCTGTTTGGTAACATCTCTAATAGACCAGACGCTAACTAGAGGCAAGACAGAAATAGTCTGTTGGTAACATCGCTAATAGACCAGACGCTAACTAGAGGCAAGAGACAGAACTAGTCTGTTTGGTAATATCGCTAATAGACCAGACACTAACTAGAGGCAAGACAGAACTAGTCTGTTTGGTAACATCGCTAATAGACCAGACACTAACTAGAGGCAAGAGACAGAACTAGTCTGTTGGAAACATCGCTAATAGACCAGACGCTAACTAGAGGCAAGAGACAGAACTAGTCTGTTTGGTAACATCGCTAATAGACCAGACGCTAACTAGAGGCAAGACAGAACTAGTCTGTTTGGTAACATCGCTAATAGACCAGACGCTAACTAGAGGCAAGAGACAGAACTAGTCTGTTTGTAACATCGCTAATAGACCAGACGCTAACTAGAGGCAAGAGACAGAACTAGTCTGTTTGGTAACATCGCTAATAGACCAGACGCTAACTAGAGGCAAGAGACAGAACTAGTATGTTTGTTAACATCTTAATAGACCAGACGCTAACTAGAGGCAAGACAGAACTAGTCTGTTTGGTAACATCGCTAATAGAGCAGACGCTAACTAGAGGCAAGAGACAGAACTAGTCTGTTTGGTAACATCGCTAATAGACCAGACGCTAACTAGAAGCAAGAGACAGAACTAGTCTGTTTGTAACATCGCTAATAGACCAGACGCTAACTAGAGGCAAGAGACAGAACTAGTCTGTTTGGTAACATCGCTAATAGACCAGACGCTAACTAGAGGCAAGAGACAGAACTAGTATGTTTGTTAACATCGCTAATAGACCAGACGCTAACTAGAGGCAAGACAGAACTAGTCTGTTTGGTAACATCGCTAATAGAGCAGACGCTAACTAGAGGCAAGAGACAGAACTAGTCTGTTTGGTAACATCGCTAATAGACCAGACGCTAACTAGAGGCAAGAGACAGAACTAGTCTGTTTGGTAACATCGCTAATAGACCAGACGCTAACTAGAGGCAAGAGACAGAACTAGTCTGTTGGTAACATCGCTAATAGACCAGACGCTAACTAGAGGCAAGAGACAGAACTAGTCTGTTTGGTAACATCGCTAATAGACCAGACGCTAACTAGAGGCAAGACAGAACTAGTCTGTTTGGTAACATCGCTAATAGACCAGACGCTAACTAGAGGCAAGAGACAGAACTAGTCTGTTGGTAACATCGCTAATAGACCAGACACTAACTAGAGGCAAGAGACAGAACTAGTCTGTTTGGTAACATCGCTAATAGACCAGACGCTAACTAGAGGCAAGAGACAGATGTAGTCTGTTGGTAACATCGCTAATAGACCAGACGCTAAATAGAAGCAAGAGACAGAACTAGTCTGTTTGGTAACATCTCTAATAGACCAGACGCTAACTAGAGGCAAGACAGAAATAGTCTGTTGGTAACATCGCTAATAGACCAGACGCTAACTAGAGGCAAGAGACAGAACTAGTCTGTTTGGTAACATCGCTAATAGACCAGACACTAACTAGAGGCAAGACAGAACTAGTCTGTTTGGTAACATCGCTAATAGACCAGACACTAACTAGAGGCAAGAGACAGAACTAGTCTGTTGGAAACATCGCTAATAGACCAGACGCTAACTAGAGGCAAGAGACAGAACTAGTCTGTTTGGTAACATCGCTAATAGACCAGACGCTAACTAGAGGCAAGAGACAGATGTAGTCTGTTGGTAACATCGCTAATAGACCAGACGCTAAATAGAAGCAAGAGACAGAACTAGTCTGTTTGGTAACATCTCTAATAGACCAGACGCTAACTAGAGGCAAGACAGAAATAGTCTGTTGGTAACATCGCTAATAGACCAGACGCTAACTAGAGGCAAGAGACAGAACTAGTCTGTTTGGTAACATCGCTAATAGACCAGACACTAACTAGAGGCAAGACAGAACTAGTCTGTTTGGTAACATCGCTAATAGACCAGACACTAACTAGAGGCAAGAGACAGAACTAGTCTGTTGGAAACATCGCTAATAGACCAGACGCTAACTAGAGGCAAGAGACAGAACTAGTCTGTTTGGTAACATCGCTAATAGACCAGACGCTAACTAGAGGCAAGACAGAACTAGTCTGTTTGGTAACATCGCTAATAGACCAGACGCTAACTAGAGGCAAGAGACAGAACTAGTCTGTTTGTAACATCGCTAATAGACCAGACGCTAACTAGAGGCAAGAGACAGAACTAGTCTGTTTGGTAACATCGCTAATAGACCAGACGCTAACTAGAGGCAAGAGACAGAACTAGTATGTTTGTTAACATCTTAATAGACCAGACGCTAACTAGAGGCAAGACAGAACTAGTCTGTTTGGTAACATCGCTAATAGAGCAGACGCTAACTAGAGGCAAGAGACAGAACTAGTCTGTTTGGTAACATCGCTAATAGACCAGACGCTAACTAGAGGCAAGAGACAGAACTAGTCTGTTTGTAACATCGCTAATAGACCAGACGCTAACTAGAGGCAAGAGACAGAACTAGTCTGTTTGGTAACATCGCTAATAGACCAGACGCTAACTAGAGGCAAGAGACAGAACTAGTATGTTTGTTAACATCGCTAATAGACCAGACGCTAACTAGAGGCAAGACAGAACTAGTCTGTTTGGTAACATCGCTAATAGAGCAGACGCTAACTAGAGGCAAGAGACAGAACTAGTCTGTTTGGTAACATCGCTAATAGACCAGACGCTAACTAGAGGCAAGAGACAGAACTAGTCTGTTTGGTAACATCGCTAATAGACCAGACGCTAACTAGAGGCAAGAGACAGAACTAGTCTGTTGGTAACATCGCTAATAGACCAGACGCTAACTAGAGGCAAGAGACAGAACTAGTCTGTTTGGTAACATCGCTAATAGACCAGACGCTAACTAGAGGCAAGACAGAACTAGTCTGTTTGGTAACATCGCTAATAGACCAGACGCTAACTAGAGGCAAGAGACAGAACTAGTCTGTTGGTAACATCGCTAATAGACCAGACACTAACTAGAGGCAAGAGACAGAACTAGTCTGTTTGGTAACATCGCTAATAGACCAGACGCTAACTAGAGGCAAGAGACAGATGTAGTCTGTTGGTAACATCGCTAATAGACCAGACGCTAAATAGAAGCAAGAGACAGAACTAGTCTGTTTGGTAACATCTCTAATAGACCAGACGCTAACTAGAGGCAAGACAGAAATAGTCTGTTGGTAACATCGCTAATAGACCAGACGCTAACTAGAGGCAAGAGACAGAACTAGTCTGTTTGGTAACATCGCTAATAGACCAGACACTAACTAGAGGCAAGACAGAACTAGTCTGTTTGGTAACATCGCTAATAGACCAGACACTAACTAGAGGCAAGAGACAGAACTAGTCTGTTGGAAACATCGCTAATAGACCAGACGCTAACTAGAGGCAAGAGACAGAACTAGTCTGTTTGGTAACATCGCTAATAGACCAGACGCTAACTAGAGGCAAGACAGAACTAGTCTGTTTGGTAACATCTCTAATAGACCAGACGCTAACTAGAGGCAAGACAGAAATAGTCTGTTGGTAACATCGCTAATAGACCAGACGCTAACTAGAGGCAAGAGACAGAACTAGTCTGTTTGGTAACATCGCTAATAGACCAGACACTAACTAGAGGCAAGACAGAACTAGTCTGTTTGGTAACATCGCTAATAGACCAGACACTAACTAGAGGCAAGAGACAGAACTAGTCTGTTGGAAACATCGCTAATAGACCAGACGCTAACTAGAGGCAAGAGACAGAACTAGTCTGTTTGGTAACATCGCTAATAGACCAGACGCTAACTAGAGGCAAGACAGAACTAGTCTGTTTGGTAACATCGCTAATAGACCAGACGCTAACTAGAGGCAAGAGACAGAACTAGTCTGTTTGTAACATCGCTAATAGACCAGACGCTAACTAGAGGCAAGAGACAGAACTAGTCTGTTTGGTAACATCGCTAATAGACCAGACGCTAACTAGAGGCAAGAGACAGAACTAGTATGTTTGTTAACATCTTAATAGACCAGACGCTAACTAGAGGCAAGACAGAACTAGTCTGTTTGGTAACATCGCTAATAGAGCAGACGCTAACTAGAGGCAAGAGACAGAACTAGTCTGTTTGGTAACATCGCTAATAGACCAGACGCTAACTAGAGGCAAGAGACAGAACTAGTCTGTTTGTAACATCGCTAATAGACCAGACGCTAACTAGAGGCAAGAGACAGAACTAGTCTGTTTGGTAACATCGCTAATAGACCAGACGCTAACTAGAGGCAAGAGACAGAACTAGTATGTTTGTTAACATCGCTAATAGACCAGACGCTAACTAGAGGCAAGACAGAACTAGTCTGTTTGGTAACATCGCTAATAGAGCAGACGCTAACTAGAGGCAAGAGACAGAACTAGTCTGTTTGGTAACATCGCTAATAGACCAGACGCTAACTAGAGGCAAGAGACAGAACTAGTCTGTTTGGTAACATCGCTAATAGACCAGACGCTAACTAGAGGCAAGAGACAGAACTAGTCTGTTGGTAACATCGCTAATAGACCAGACGCTAACTAGAGGCAAGAGACAGAACTAGTCTGTTTGGTAACATCGCTAATAGACCAGACGCTAACTAGAGGCAAGACAGAACTAGTCTGTTTGGTAACATCGCTAATAGACCAGACGCTAACTAGAGGCAAGAGACAGAACTAGTCTGTTGGTAACATCGCTAATAGACCAGACACTAACTAGAGGCAAGAGACAGAACTAGTCTGTTTGGTAACATCGCTAATAGACCAGACGCTAACTAGAGGCAAGAGACAGATGTAGTCTGTTGGTAACATCGCTAATAGACCAGACGCTAAATAGAAGCAAGAGACAGAACTAGTCTGTTTGGTAACATCTCTAATAGACCAGACGCTAACTAGAGGCAAGACAGAAATAGTCTGTTGGTAACATCGCTAATAGACCAGACGCTAACTAGAGGCAAGAGACAGAACTAGTCTGTTTGGTAACATCGCTAATAGACCAGACACTAACTAGAGGCAAGACAGAACTAGTCTGTTTGGTAACATCGCTAATAGACCAGACACTAACTAGAGGCAAGAGACAGAACTAGTCTGTTGGAAACATCGCTAATAGACCAGACGCTAACTAGAGGCAAGAGACAGAACTAGTCTGTTTGGTAACATCGCTAATAGACCAGACGCTAACTAGAGGCAAGACAGAACTAGTCTGTTTGGTAACATCGCTAATAGACCAGACGCTAACTAGAGGCAAGAGACAGAACTAGTCTGTTTGTAACATCGCTAATAGACCAGACGCTAACTAGAGGCAAGAGACAGAACTAGTCTGTTTGGTAACATCGCTAATAGACCAGACGCTAACTAGAGGCAAGAGACAGAACTAGTATGTTTGTTAACATCGCTAATAGACCAGACGCTAACTAGAGGCAAGACAGAACTAGTCTGTTTGGTAACATCGCTAATAGAGCAGACGCTAACTAGAGCCAAGAGACAGAACTAGTCTGTTTGGTAACATCGCTAATAGACCAGACGCTAACTAGAGGCAAGAGACAGAACTAGTCTGTTTGGTAACATCGCTAATAGACCAGACGCTAACTAGAGGCAAGAGACAGAACTAGTCTGTTGGTAACATCGCTAATAGACCAGACGCTAACTAGAGGCAAGAGACAGAACTAGTCTGTTTGGTAACATCGCTAATAGACCAGACGCTAACTAGAGGCAAGACAGAACTAGTCTGTTTGGTAACATCGCTAATAGACCAGACGCTAACTAGAGGCAAGAGACAGAACTAGTCTGTTGGTAACATCGCTAATAGACCAGACGCTAACTAGAGGCAAGAGACAGAACTAGTCTGTTGGTAACATCGCTAATAGACCAGACACTAACTAGAGGCAAGAGACAGAACTAGTCTGTTTGGTAACATCGCTAATAGACCAGACGCTAACTAGAGGCAAGACAGAACTAGTCTGTTTGGTAACATCGCTAATAGACCAGACGCTAACTAGAGGCAAGAGACAGAACTAGTCTGTTTGTAACATCGCTAATAGACCAGACGCTAACTAGAGGCAAGAGACAGAACTAGTCTGTTTGGTAACATCGCTAATAGACCAGACGCTAACTAGAGGCAAGAGACAGAACTAGTATGTTTGTTAACATCGCTAATAGACCAGACGCTAACTAGAGGCAAGACAGAACTAGTCTGTTTGGTAACATCGCTAATAGAGCAGACGCTAACTAGAGGCAAGAGACAGAACTAGTCTGTTTGGTAACATCGCTAATAGACCAGACGCTAACTAGAGGCAAGAGACAGAACTAGTCTGTTTGGTAACATCGCTAATAGACCAGACGCTAACTAGAGGCAAGAGACAGAACTAGTCTGTTGGTAACATCGCTAATAGACCAGACGCTAACTAGAGGCAAGAGACAGAACTAGTCTGTTTGGTAACATCGCTAATAGACCAGACGCTAACTAGAGGCAAGACAGAACTAGTCTGTTTGGTAACATCGCTAATAGACCAGACGCTAACTAGAGGCAAGAGACAGAACTAGTCTGTTGGTAACATCGCTAATAGACCAGACGCTAACTAGAGGCAAGAGACAGAACTAGTCTGTTTGGTAACATCGCTAATAGACCAGACGCTAACTAGAGGCAAGAGACAGATGTAGTCTGTTGGTAACATCGCTAATAGACCAGACGCTAAATAGAAGCAAGAGACAGAACTAGTCTGTTTGATAACATCTCTAATAGACCAGACGCTAACTAGAGGCAAGACAGAAATAGTCTGTTGGTAACATCGCTAATAGACCATACGCTAACTAGAGGCAAGAGACAGAACTAGTCTGTTTGGTAACATCGCTAATAGACCAGACACTAACTAGAGGCAAGACAGAACTAGTCTGTTTGGTAACATCGCTAATAGACCAGACGCTAACTAGAGGCAAGAGACAGAACTAGTCTGTTGGTAACATCGCTAATAGACCAGACGCTAACTAGAGGCAAGAGACAGAACTAGTCTGTTGGTAATATCGCTAATAGACCAGACACTAACTAGAGGCAAGAGACAGAACTAGTCTGTTTGGTAACATCGCTAATAGACCAGACGCTAACTAGAGGCAAGAGACAGAACTAGTCTGTTTGGTAACATCGCTAATAGACCAGACACTAACTAGAGGCAAGACAGAACTAGTCTGTTTGGTAACATCGCTAATAGACCAGACGCTAACTAGAGGCAAGAGACAGAACTAGTCTGTTGGTAACATCGCTAATAGACCAGATGCTAACTAGAGGCAAGATATAGAACTAGTATGTTGGTAACATCGCTAATAGACCAGACGCTAACTAGAGGCAAGAGACAGAACTAGTCTGTTTGGTAACATCGCTAATAGACCAGACGCTAACAAGAGGCAAGAGACAGAACTAGTCTGTTTGGTAACATCGCTAATAGACCAGACGCTAACTAGAGGCAAGAGACAGAACTAGTCTGTTGGTAACATCGCTAATAGACCAGATACTAACTAGAGGCAAGAGACAGAACTAGTCTGTTTGGTAACATCGCTAATAGACCAGACACTAACTAGAGGCAAGAGACAGAACTAGTCTGTTTGGTAACATCGCTAATAGACCAGACGCTAACTAGAGGCAAGAGACAGAACTAGTCTGTTTGGTAACATCGCTAATAGACCAGACGCTAACTAGAGGCAAGAGACAGAACTAGTCTGTTTGGTAACATCGCTAATAGACCAGACGCTAAATAGAGGCAAGAGACAGATGTAGTCTGTTGGTAACATCGCTAATAGACCAGACGCTAAATAGAAGCAAGAGACAGAACTAGTCTGTTTGGTAACATCTCTAATAGACCAGACACTAACTAGAGGCAAGACAGAAATAGTCTGTTGGTAACATCGCTAATAGACCAGACGCTAACTAGAGGCAAGAGACAGAACTAGTCTGTTTGGTAACATCGCTAATAGACCAGACGCTAACTAGAGGCAAGACAGAACTAGTCTGTTTGGTAACATCGCTAATAGACCAGACGCTAACTAGAGGCAAGAGACAGAACTAGTCTGTTGGTAACATCGCTAATAGACCAGACGCTAACTAGAGGCAAGAGACAGAACTAGTCTGTTGGTAATATCGCTAATAGACCAGACACTAACTAGAGGCAAGAGACAGAACTAGTCTGTTTGGTAACATCGCTAATAGACCAGACGCTAACTAGAGGCAAGAGACAGAACTAGTCTGTTTGGTAACATCGCTAATAGACCAGACACTAACTAGAGGCAAGACAGAACTAGTCTGTTTGGTAACATCGCTAATAGACCAGACGCTAACTAGAGGCAAGAGACAGAACTAGTCTGTTGGTAACATCGCTAATAGACCAGATGCTAACTAGAGGGAAGATATAGAACTAGTCTGTTTGGTAACATCGCTAATAGACCAGACGCTAACAAGAGGCAAGAGACAGAACTAGTCTGTTTGGTAACATCGCTAATAGACCAGACGCTAACTAGAGGCAAGAGACAGAACTAGTCTGTTGGTAACATCGCTAATAGACCAGACGCTAACTAGAGGCAAGAGACAGAACTAGTCTGTTTGGTAACATCGCTAATAGACCAGACGCTAACTAGAGGCAAGACAGAACTAGTCTGTTTGGTAACATCGCTAATAGACCAGACGCTAACTAGAGGCAAGACAGAACTAGTCTGTTTGGTAACATCGCTAATAGACCAGACGCTAACTAGAGGCAAGAGACAGAACTAGTCTGTTTGTAACATCGCTAATAGACCAGACGCTAACTAGAGGCAAGAGACAGAACTAGTCTGTTTGGTAACATCGCTAATAGACCAGACGCTAACTAGAGGCAAGAGACAGAACTAGTATGTTTGTTAACATCACTAATAGACCAGACGCTAACTAGAGGCAAGACAGAACTAGTCTGTTTGGTAACATCGCTAATAGAGCAGACGCTAACTAGAGGCAAGAGACAGAACTAGTCTGTTTGGTAACATCGCTAATAGACCAGACGCTAACTAGAGGCAAGAGACAGAACTAGTCTGTTTGGTAACATCGCTAATAGACCAGACGCTAACTAGAGGCAAGAGACAGAACTAGTCTGTTGGTAACATCGCTAATAGACCAGACGCTAACTAGAGGCAAGAGACAGAACTAGTCTGTTTGGTAACATCGCTAATAGACCAGACGCTAACTAGAGGCAAGACAGAACTAGTCTGTTTGGTAACATCGCTAATAGACCAGACGCTAACTAGAGGCAAGAGACAGAACTAGTCTGTTGGTAACATCGCTAATAGACCAGACGCTAACTAGAGGCAAGAGACAGAACTAGTCTGTTTGGTAACATCGCTAATAGACCAGACGCTAACTAGAGGCAAGAGACAGATGTAGTCTGTTGGTAACATCGCTAATAGACCAGACGCTAAATAGAAGCAAGAAACAGAACTAGTCTGTTTGGTAACATCTCTAATAGACCAGACGCTAACTAGAGGCAAGACAGAAATAGTCTGTTGGTAACATCGCTAATAGACCAGACGCTAACTAGAGGCAAGAGACAGAACTAGTCTGTTTGGTAACATCGCTAATAGACCAGACACTAACTAGAGGCAAGACAGAACTAGTCTGTTTGGTAACATCGCTAATAGACCAGACACTAACTAGAGGCAAGAGACAGAACTAGTCTGTTGGAAACATCGCTAATAGACCAGACGCTAACTAGAAGCAAGAGACAGAACTAGTCTGTTTGGTAACATCGCTAATAGACCAGACGCTAACTAGAGGCAAGACAGAACTAGTCTGTTTGGTAACATCGCTAATAGACCAGACGCTAACTAGAGGCAAGAGACAGAACTAGTCTGTTGGTAACATCGCTAATAGACCAGATGCTAACTAGAGGCAAGATATAGAACTAGTATGTTGGTAACATCGCTAATAGACCAGACGCTAACTAGAGGCAAGAGACAGAACTAGTCTGTTGGTAATATCGCTAATAGACCAGACACTAACTAGAGGCAAGAGACAGAACTAGTCTGTTTGGTAACATCGCTAATAGACCAGACGCTAACTAGAGGCAAGAGACAGAACTAGTCTGTTTGGTAACATCGCTAATAGACCAGACACTAACTAGAGGCAAGACAGAACTAGTCTGTTTGGTAACATCGCTAATAGACCAGACGCTAACTAGAGGCAAGAGACAGAACTAGTCTGTTGGTAACATCGCTAATAGACCAGATGCTAACTAGAGGCAAGATATAGAACTAGTATGTTGGTAACATCGCTAATAGACCAGACGCTAACTAGAGGCAAGAGACAGAACTAGTCTGTTTGGTAACATCGCTAATAGACCAGACGCTAACAAGAGGCAAGAGACAGAACTAGTCTGTTTGGTAACATCGCTAATAGACCAGACGCTAACTAGAGGCAAGAGACAGAACTAGTCTGTTGGTAACATCGCTAATAGACCAGATACTAACTAGAGGCAAGAGACAGAACTAGTCTGTTTGGTAACATCGCTAATAGACCAGACACTAACTAGAGGCAAGAGACAGAACTAGTCTGTTTGGTAACATCGCTAATAGACCAGACGCTAACTAGAGGCAAGAGACAGAACTAGTCTGTTTGGTAACATCGCTAATAGACCAGACGCTAACTAGAGGCAAGAGACAGAACTAGTCTGTTTGGTAACATCGCTAATAGACCAGACGCTAAATAGAGGCAAGAGACAGATGTAGTCTGTTGGTAACATCGCTAATAGACCAGACGCTAAATAGAAGCAAGAGACAGAACTAGTCTGTTTGGTAACATCTCTAATAGACCAGACGCTAACTAGAGGCAAGACAGAAATAGTCTGTTGGTAACATCGCTAATAGACCAGACGCTAACTAGAGGCAAGAGACAGAACTAGTCTGTTTGGTAACATCGCTAATAGACCAGACGCTAACTAGAGGCAAGACAGAACTAGTCTGTTTGGTAACATCGCTAATAGACCAGACGCTAACTAGAGGCAAGAGACAGAACTAGTCTGTTGGTAACATCGCTAATAGACCAGACGCTAACTAGAGGCAAGAGACAGAACTAGTCTGTTGGTAATATCGCTAATAGACCAGACACTAACTAGAGGCAAGAGACAGAACTAGTCTGTTTGGTAACATCGCTAATAGACCAGACGCTAACTAGAGGCAAGAGACAGAACTAGTCTGTTTGGTAACATCGCTAATAGACCAGACACTAACTAGAGGCAAGACAGAACTAGTCTGTTTGGTAACATCGCTAATAGACCAGACGCTAACTAGAGGCAAGAGACAGAACTAGTCTGTTGGTAACATCGCTAATAGACCAGATGCTAACTAGAGGGAAGATATAGAACTAGTCTGTTTGGTAACATCGCTAATAGACCAGACGCTAACAAGAGGCAAGAGACAGAACTAGTCTGTTTGGTAACATCGCTAATAGACCAGACGCTAACTAGAGGCAAGAGACAGAACTAGTCTGTTGGTAACATCGCTAATAGACCAGACGCTAACTAGAGGCAAGAGACAGAACTAGTCTGTTTGGTAACATCGCTAATAGACCAGACGCTAACTAGAGGCAAGACAGAACTAGTCTGTTTGGTAACATCGCTAATAGACCAGACTCTAACTAGAGGCAAGACAGAACTAGTCTGTTTGGTAACATCGCTAATAGACCAGACGCTAACTAGAGGCAAGAGACAGAACTAGTCTGTTTGTAACATCGCTAATAGACCAGACGCTAACTAGAGGCAAGAGACAGAACTAGTCTGTTTGGTAACATCGCTAATAGACCAGACGCTAACTAGAGGCAAGAGACAGAACTAGTATGTTTGTTAACATCGCTAATAGACCAGACGCTAACTAGAGGCAAGACAGAACTAGTCTGTTTGGTAACATCGCTAATAGAGCAGACGCTAACTAGAGGCAAGAGACAGAACTAGTCTGTTTGGTAACATCGCTAATAGACCAGACGCTAACTAGAGGCAAGAGACAGAACTAGTCTGTTTGGTAACATCGCTAATAGACCAGACGCTAACTAGAGGCAAGAGACAGAACTAGTCTGTTGGTAACATCGCTAATAGACCAGACGCTAACTAGAGGCAAGAGACAGAACTAGTCTGTTTGGTAACATCGCTAATAGACCAGACGCTAACTAGAGGCAAGACAGAACTAGTCTGTTTGGTAACATCGCTAATAGACCAGACGCTAACTAGAGGCAAGAGACAGAACTAGTCTGTTGGTAACATCGCTAATAGACCAGACGCTAACTAGAGGCAAGAGACAGAACTAGTCTGTTTGGTAACATCGCTAATAGACCAGACGCTAACTAGAGGCAAGAGACAGATGTAGTCTGTTGGTAACATCGCTAATAGACCAGACGCTAAATAGAAGCAAGAAACAGAACTAGTCTGTTTGGTAACATCTCTAATAGACCAGACGCTAACTAGAGGCAAGACAGAAATAGTCTGTTGGTAACATCGCTAATAGACCAGACGCTAACTAGAGGCAAGAGACAGAACTAGTCTGTTTGGTAACATCGCTAATAGACCAGACACTAACTAGAGGCAAGACAGAACTAGTCTGTTTGGTAACATCGCTAATAGACCAGACACTAACTAGAGGCAAGAGACAGAACTAGTCTGTTGGAAACATCGCTAATAGACCAGACGCTAACTAGAAGCAAGAGACAGAACTAGTCTGTTTGGTAACATCGCTAATAGACCAGACGCTAACTAGAGGCAAGACAGAACTAGTCTGTTTGGTAACATCGCTAATAGACCAGACGCTAACTAGAGGCAAGAGACAGAACTAGTCTGTTTGGTAACATCGCTAATAGACCAGACGCTAACTAGAGGCAAGAGACAGAACTAGTATGTTTGTTAACATCGCTAATAGACCAGACGCTAACTAGAGGCAAGACAGAACTAGTCTGTTTGGTAACATCGCTAATAGAGCAGACGCTAACTAGAGGCAAGAGACAGAACTAGTCTGTTTGGTAACATCGCTAATAGACCAGACGCTAACTAGAGGCAAGAGACAGAACTAGTCTGTTTGGTAACATCGCTAATAGACCAGACGCTAACTAGAGGCAAGAGACAGAACTAGTCTGTTGGTAACATCGCTAATAGACCAGACGCTAACTAGAGGCAAGAGACAGAACTAGTCTGTTTGGTAACATCGCTAATAGACCAGACGCTAACTAGAGGCAAGACAGAACTAGTCTGTTTGGTAACATCGCTAATAGACCAGACGCTAACTAGAGTTAAGAGACAGAACTAGTCTGTTGGTAACATCGCTAATAGACCAGACGCTAACTAGAGGCAAGAGACAGAACTAGTCTGTTGGTAACATCGCTAATAGACCAGACACTAACTAGAGGCAAGAGACAGAACTAGTCTGTTTGGTAACATCGCTAATAGACCAGACGCTAACTAGAGGCAAGACAGAACTAGTCTGTTTGGTAACATCGCTAATAGACCAGACGCTAACTAGAGGCAAGAGACAGAACTAGTCTGTTTGGTAACATCGCTAATAGACCAGACGCTAACTAGAGGCAAGACAGAACTAGTCTGTTTGGTAACATCGCTAATAGACCAGACGCTAACTAGAGGCAAGAGACAGAACTAGTCTGTTGGTAACATCGCTAATAGACCAGACGCTAACTAGAGGCAAGAGACAGAACTAGTCTGTTGGTAATATCGCTAATAGACCAGACACTAACTAGAGGCAAGAGACAGAACTAGTCTGTTTGGTAACATCGCTAATAGACCAGACGCTAACTAGAGGCAAGAGACAGAACTAGTCTGTTTGGTAACATCGCTAATAGACCAGACACTAACTAGAGGCAAGACAGAACTAGTCTGTTTGGTAACATCGCTAATAGACCAGACGCTAACTAGAGGCAAGAGACAGAACTAGTCTGTTGGTAACATCGCTAATAGACCAGATGCTAACTAGAGGGAAGATATAGAACTAGTCTGTTTGGTAACATCGCTAATAGACCAGACGCTAACAAGAGGCAAGAGACAGAACTAGTCTGTTTGGTAACATCGCTAATAGACCAGACGCTAACTAGAGGCAAGAGACAGAACTAGTCTGTTGGTAACATCGCTAATAGACCAGACGCTAACTAGAGGCAAGAGACAGAACTAGTCTGTTTGGTAACATCGCTAATAGACCAGACGCTAACTAGAGGCAAGACAGAACTAGTCTGTTTGGTAACATCGCTAATAGACCAGACGCTAACTAGAGGCAAGACAGAACTAGTCTGTTTGGTAACATCGCTAATAGACCAGACGCTAACTAGAGGCAAGAGACAGAACTAGTCTGTTTGTAACATCGCTAATAGACCAGACGCTAACTAGAGGCAAGAGACAGAACTAGTCTGTTTGGTAACATCGCTAATAGACCAGACGCTAACTAGAGGCAAGAGACAGAACTAGTATGTTTGTTAACATCACTAATAGACCAGACGCTAACTAGAGGCAAGACAGAACTAGTCTGTTTGGTAACATCGCTAATAGAGCAGACGCTAACTAGAGGCAAGAGACAGAACTAGTCTGTTTGGTAACATCGCTAATAGACCAGACGCTAACTAGAGGCAAGAGACAGAACTAGTCTGTTTGGTAACATCGCTAATAGACCAGACGCTAACTAGAGGCAAGAGACAGAACTAGTCTGTTGGTAACATCGCTAATAGACCAGACGCTAACTAGAGGCAAGAGACAGAACTAGTCTGTTTGGTAACATCGCTAATAGACCAGACGCTAACTAGAGGCAAGACAGAACTAGTCTGTTTGGTAACATCGCTAATAGACCAGACGCTAACTAGAGGCAAGAGACAGAACTAGTCTGTTGGTAACATCGCTAATAGACCAGACGCTAACTAGAGGCAAGAGACAGAACTAGTCTGTTTGGTAACATCGCTAATAGACCAGACGCTAACTAGAGGCAAGAGACAGATGTAGTCTGTTGGTAACATCGCTAATAGACCAGACGCTAAATAGAAGCAAGAAACAGAACTAGTCTGTTTGGTAACATCTCTAATAGACCAGACGCTAACTAGAGGCAAGACAGAAATAGTCTGTTGGTAACATCGCTAATAGACCAGACGCTAACTAGAGGCAAGAGACAGAACTAGTCTGTTTGGTAACATCGCTAATAGACCAGACACTAACTAGAGGCAAGACAGAACTAGTCTGTTTGGTAACATCGCTAATAGACCAGACACTAACTAGAGGCAAGAGACAGAACTAGTCTGTTGGAAACATCGCTAATAGACCAGACGCTAACTAGAAGCAAGAGACAGAACTAGTCTGTTTGGTAACATCGCTAATAGACCAGACGCTAACTAGAGGCAAGACAGAACTAGTCTGTTTGGTAACATCGCTAATAGACCAGACGCTAACTAGAGGCAAGAGACAGAACTAGTCTGTTGGTAACATCGCTAATAGACCAGATGCTAACTAGAGGCAAGATATAGAACTAGTATGTTGGTAACATCGCTAATAGACCAGACGCTAACTAGAGGCAAGAGACAGAACTAGTCTGTTGGTAATATCGCTAATAGACCAGACACTAACTAGAGGCAAGAGACAGAACTAGTCTGTTTGGTAACATCGCTAATAGACCAGACGCTAACTAGAGGCAAGAGACAGAACTAGTCTGTTTGGTAACATCGCTAATAGACCAGACACTAACTAGAGGCAAGACAGAACTAGTCTGTTTGGTAACATCGCTAATAGACCAGACGCTAACTAGAGGCAAGAGACAGAACTAGTCTGTTGGTAACATCGCTAATAGACCAGATGCTAACTAGAGGCAAGATATAGAACTAGTATGTTGGTAACATCGCTAATAGACCAGACGCTAACTAGAGGCAAGAGACAGAACTAGTCTGTTTGGTAACATCGCTAATAGACCAGACGCTAACAAGAGGCAAGAGACAGAACTAGTCTGTTTGGTAACATCGCTAATAGACCAGACGCTAACTAGAGGCAAGAGACAGAACTAGTCTGTTGGTAACATCGCTAATAGACCAGATACTAACTAGAGGCAAGAGACAGAACTAGTCTGTTTGGTAACATCGCTAATAGACCAGACACTAACTAGAGGCAAGAGACAGAACTAGTCTGTTTGGTAACATCGCTAATAGACCAGACGCTAACTAGAGGCAAGAGACAGAACTAGTCTGTTTGGTAACATCGCTAATAGACCAGACGCTAACTAGAGGCAAGAGACAGAACTAGTCTGTTTGGTAACATCGCTAATAGACCAGACGCTAAATAGAGGCAAGAGACAGATGTAGTCTGTTGGTAACATCGCTAATAGACCAGACGCTAAATAGAAGCAAGAGACAGAACTAGTCTGTTTGGTAACATCTCTAATAGACCAGACGCTAACTAGAGGCAAGACAGAAATAGTCTGTTGGTAACATCGCTAATAGACCAGACGCTAACTAGAGGCAAGAGACAGAACTAGTCTGTTTGGTAACATCGCTAATAGACCAGACGCTAACTAGAGGCAAGACAGAACTAGTCTGTTTGGTAACATCGCTAATAGACCAGACGCTAACTAGAGGCAAGAGACAGAACTAGTCTGTTGGTAACATCGCTAATAGACCAGACGCTAACTAGAGGCAAGAGACAGAACTAGTCTGTTGGTAATATCGCTAATAGACCAGACACTAACTAGAGGCAAGAGACAGAACTAGTCTGTTTGGTAACATCGCTAATAGACCAGACGCTAACTAGAGGCAAGAGACAGAACTAGTCTGTTTGGTAACATCGCTAATAGACCAGACACTAACTAGAGGCAAGACAGAACTAGTCTGTTTGGTAACATCGCTAATAGACCAGACGCTAACTAGAGGCAAGAGACAGAACTAGTCTGTTGGTAACATCGCTAATAGACCAGATGCTAACTAGAGGGAAGATATAGAACTAGTCTGTTTGGTAACATCGCTAATAGACCAGACGCTAACAAGAGGCAAGAGACAGAACTAGTCTGTTTGGTAACATCGCTAATAGACCAGACGCTAACTAGAGGCAAGAGACAGAACTAGTCTGTTGGTAACATCGCTAATAGACCAGACGCTAACTAGAGGCAAGAGACAGAACTAGTCTGTTTGGTAACATCGCTAATAGACCAGACGCTAACTAGAGGCAAGACAGAACTAGTCTGTTTGGTAACATCGCTAATAGACCAGACTCTAACTAGAGGCAAGACAGAACTAGTCTGTTTGGTAACATCGCTAATAGACCAGACGCTAACTAGAGGCAAGAGACAGAACTAGTCTGTTTGTAACATCGCTAATAGACCAGACGCTAACTAGAGGCAAGAGACAGAACTAGTCTGTTTGGTAACATCGCTAATAGACCAGACGCTAACTAGAGGCAAGAGACAGAACTAGTATGTTTGTTAACATCGCTAATAGACCAGACGCTAACTAGAGGCAAGACAGAACTAGTCTGTTTGGTAACATCGCTAATAGAGCAGACGCTAACTAGAGGCAAGAGACAGAACTAGTCTGTTTGGTAACATCGCTAATAGACCAGACGCTAACTAGAGGCAAGAGACAGAACTAGTCTGTTTGGTAACATCGCTAATAGACCAGACGCTAACTAGAGGCAAGAGACAGAACTAGTCTGTTGGTAACATCGCTAATAGACCAGACGCTAACTAGAGGCAAGAGACAGAACTAGTCTGTTTGGTAACATCGCTAATAGACCAGACGCTAACTAGAGGCAAGACAGAACTAGTCTGTTTGGTAACATCGCTAATAGACCAGACGCTAACTAGAGGCAAGAGACAGAACTAGTCTGTTGGTAACATCGCTAATAGACCAGACGCTAACTAGAGGCAAGAGACAGAACTAGTCTGTTTGGTAACATCGCTAATAGACCAGACGCTAACTAGAGGCAAGAGACAGATGTAGTCTGTTGGTAACATCGCTAATAGACCAGACGCTAAATAGAAGCAAGAAACAGAACTAGTCTGTTTGGTAACATCTCTAATAGACCAGACGCTAACTAGAGGCAAGACAGAAATAGTCTGTTGGTAACATCGCTAATAGACCAGACGCTAACTAGAGGCAAGAGACAGAACTAGTCTGTTTGGTAACATCGCTAATAGACCAGACACTAACTAGAGGCAAGACAGAACTAGTCTGTTTGGTAACATCGCTAATAGACCAGACACTAACTAGAGGCAAGAGACAGAACTAGTCTGTTGGAAACATCGCTAATAGACCAGACGCTAACTAGAAGCAAGAGACAGAACTAGTCTGTTTGGTAACATCGCTAATAGACCAGACGCTAACTAGAGGCAAGACAGAACTAGTCTGTTTGGTAACATCGCTAATAGACCAGACGCTAACTAGAGGCAAGAGACAGAACTAGTCTGTTTGGTAACATCGCTAATAGACCAGACGCTAACTAGAGGCAAGAGACAGAACTAGTATGTTTGTTAACATCGCTAATAGACCAGACGCTAACTAGAGGCAAGACAGAACTAGTCTGTTTGGTAACATCGCTAATAGAGCAGACGCTAACTAGAGGCAAGAGACAGAACTAGTCTGTTTGGTAACATCGCTAATAGACCAGACGCTAACTAGAGGCAAGAGACAGAACTAGTCTGTTTGGTAACATCGCTAATAGACCAGACGCTAACTAGAGGCAAGAGACAGAACTAGTCTGTTGGTAACATCGCTAATAGACCAGACGCTAACTAGAGGCAAGAGACAGAACTAGTCTGTTTGGTAACATCGCTAATAGACCAGACGCTAACTAGAGGCAAGACAGAACTAGTCTGTTTGGTAACATCGCTAATAGACCAGACGCTAACTAGAGTTAAGAGACAGAACTAGTCTGTTGGTAACATCGCTAATAGACCAGACGCTAACTAGAGGCAAGAGACAGAACTAGTCTGTTGGTAACATCGCTAATAGACCAGACACTAACTAGAGGCAAGAGACAGAACTAGTCTGTTTGGTAACATCGCTAATAGACCAGACGCTAACTAGAGGCAAGACAGAACTAGTCTGTTTGGTAACATCGCTAATAGACCAGACGCTAACTAGAGGCAAGAGACAGAACTAGTCTGTTTGTAACATCGCTAATAGACCAGACGCTAACTAGAGGCAAGAGACAGAACTAGTCTGTTTGGTAACATCGCTAATAGACCAGACGCTAACTAGAGGCAAGAGACAGAACTAGTATGTTTGTTAACATCGCTAATAGACCAGACGCTAACTAGAGGCAAGACAGAACTAGTCTGTTTGGTAACATCGCTAATAGAGCAGACGCTAACTAGAGGCAAGAGACAGAACTAGTCTGTTTGGTAACATCGCTAATAGACCAGACGCTAACTAGAGGCAAGAGACAGAACTAGTCTGTTTGGTAACATCGCTAATAGACCAGACGCTAACTAGAGGCAAGAGACAGAACTAGTCTGTTGGTAACATCGCTAATAGACCAGACGCTAACTAGAGGCAAGAGACAGAACTAGTCTGTTTGGTAACATCGCTAATAGACCAGACGCTAACTAGAGGGAAGATATAGAACTAGTCTGTTTGGTAACATCGCTAATAGACCAGACGCTAACAAGAGGCAAGAGACAGAACTAGTCTGTTTGGTAACATCGCTAATAGACCAGACGCTAACTAGAGGCAAGAGACAGAACTAGTCTGTTGGTAACATCGCTAATAGACCAGACGCTAACTAGAGGCAAGAGACAGAACTAGTCTGTTTGGTAACATCGCTAATAGACCAGACGCTAACTAGAGGCAAGACAGAACTAGTCTGTTTGGTAACATCGCTAATAGACCAGACGCTAACTAGAGGCAAGACAGAACTAGTCTGTTTGGTAACATCGCTAATAGACCAGACGCTAACTAGAGGCAAGAGACAGAACTAGTCTGTTTGTAACATCGCTAATAGACCAGACGCTAACTAGAGGCAAGAGACAGAACTAGTCTGTTTGGTAACATCGCTAAAAGACCAGACGCTAACTAGAGGCAAGAGACAGAACTAGTATGTTTGTTAACATCGCTAATAGACCAGACGCTAACTAGAGGCAAGACAGAACTAGTCTGTTTGGTAACATCGCTAATAGAGCAGACGCTAACTAGAGGCAAGAGACAGAACTAGTCTGTTTGGTAACATCGCTAATAGACCAGACGCTAACTAGAGGCAAGAGACAGAACTAGTCTGTTTGGTAACATCGCTAATAGACCAGACGCTAACTAGAGGCAAGAGACAGAACTAGTCTGTTGGTAACATCGCTAATAGACCAGACGCTAACTAGAGGCAAGAGACAGAACTAGTCTGTTTGGTAACATCGCTAATAGACCAGACGCTAACTAGAGGCAAGACAGAACTAGTCTGTTTGGTAACATCGCTAATAGACCAGACGCTAACTAGAGGCAAGAGACAGAACTAGTCTGTTGGTAACATCGCTAATAGACCAGACGCTAACTAGAGGCAAGAGACAGAACTAGTCTGTTTGGTAACATCGCTAATAGACCAGACGCTAACTAGAGGCAAGAGACAGATGTAGTCTGTTGGTAACATCGCTAATAGACCAGACGCTAAATAGAAGCAAGAGACAGAACTAGTCTGTTTGGTAACATCTCTAATAGACCAGACGCTAACTAGAGGCAAGACAGAAATAGTCTGTTGGTAACATCGCTAATAGACCAGACGCTAACTAGAGGCAAGAGACAGAACTAGTCTGTTTGGTAACATCGCTAATAGACCAGACACTAACTAGAGGCAAGACAGAACTAGTCTGTTTGGTAACATCGCTAATAGACCAGACACTAACTAGAGGCAAGAGACAGAACTAGTCTGTTGGAAACATCGCTAATAGACCAGACGCTAACTAGAAGCAAGAGACAGAACTAGTCTGTTTGGTAACATCGCTAATAGACCAGACGCTAACTAGAGGCAAGACAGAACTAGTCTGTTTGGTAACATCGCTAATAGACCAGACGCTAACTAGAGGCAAGAGACAGAACTAGTCTGTTTGGTAACATCGCTAATAGACCAGACGCTAACTAGAGGCAAGAGACAGAACTAGTATGTTTGTTAACATCGCTAATAGACCAGACGCTAACTAGAGGCAAGACAGAACTAGTCTGTTTGGTAACATCGCTAATAGAGCAGACGCTAACTAGAGGCAAGAGACAGAACTAGTCTGTTTGGTAACATCGCTAATAGACCAGACGCTAACTAGAGGCAAGAGACAGAACTAGTCTGTTTGGTAACATCGCTAATAGACCAGACGCTAACTAGAGGCAAGAGACAGAACTAGTCTGTTGGTAATATCGCTAATAGACCAGACACTAACTAGAGGCAAGAGACAGAACTAGTCTGTTTGGTAACATCGCTAATAGACCAGACGCTAACTAGAGGCAAGAGACAGAACTAGTCTGTTTGGTAACATCGCTAATAGACCAGACACTAACTAGAGGCAAGACAGAACTAGTCTGTTTGGTAACATCGCTAATAGACCAGACGCTAACTAGAGGCAAGAGACAGAACTAGTCTGTTGGTAACATCGCTAATAGACCAGATGCTAACTAGAGGCAAGATATAGAACTAGTATGTTGGTAACATCGCTAATAGACCAGACGCTAACTAGAGGCAAGAGACAGAACTAGTCTGTTTGGTAACATCGCTAATAGACCAGACGCTAACAAGAGGCAAGAGACAGAACTAGTCTGTTTGGTAACATCGCTAATAGACCAGACGCTAACTAGAGGCAAGAGACAGAACTAGTCTGTTGGTAACATCGCTAATAGACCAGATACTAACTAGAGGCAAGAGACAGAACTAGTCTGTTTGGTAACATCGCTAATAGACCAGACACTAACTAGAGGCAAGAGACAGAACTAGTCTGTTTGGTAACATCGCTAATAGACCAGACGCTAACTAGAGGCAAGAGACAGAACTAGTCTGTTTGGTAACATCGCTAATAGACCAGACGCTAACTAGAGGCAAGAGACAGAACTAGTCTGTTTGGTAACATCGCTAATAGACCAGACGCTAAATAGAGGCAAGAGACAGATGTAGTCTGTTGGTAACATCGCTAATAGACCAGACGCTAAATAGAAGCAAGAGACAGAACTAGTCTGTTTGGTAACATCTCTAATAGACCAGACGCTAACTAGAGGCAAGACAGAAATAGTCTGTTGGTAACATCGCTAATAGACCAGACGCTAACTAGAGGCAAGAGACAGAACTAGTCTGTTTGGTAACATCGCTAATAGACCAGACGCTAACTAGAGGCAAGACAGAACTAGTCTGTTTGGTAACATCGCTAATAGACCAGACGCTAACTAGAGGCAAGAGACAGAACTAGTCTGTTGGTAACATCGCTAATAGACCAGACGCTAACTAGAGGCAAGAGACAGAACTAGTCTGTTGGTAATATCGCTAATAGACCAGACACTAACTAGAGGCAAGAGACAGAACTAGTCTGTTTGGTAACATCGCTAATAGACCAGACGCTAACTAGAGGCAAGAGACAGAACTAGTCTGTTTGGTAACATCGCTAATAGACCAGACACTAACTAGAGGCAAGACAGAACTAGTCTGTTTGGTAACATCGCTAATAGACCAGACGCTAACTAGAGGCAAGAGACAGAACTAGTCTGTTGGTAACATCGCTAATAGACCAGATGCTAACTAGAGGGAAGATATAGAACTAGTCTGTTTGGTAACATCGCTAATAGACCAGACGCTAACAAGAGGCAAGAGACAGAACTAGTCTGTTTGGTAACATCGCTAATAGACCAGACGCTAACTAGAGGCAAGAGACAGAACTAGTCTGTTGGTAACATCGCTAATAGACCAGACGCTAACTAGAGGCAAGAGACAGAACTAGTCTGTTTGGTAACATCGCTAATAGACCAGACGCTAACTAGAGGCAAGACAGAACTAGTCTGTTTGGTAACATCGCTAATAGACCAGACTCTAACTAGAGGCAAGACAGAACTAGTCTGTTTGGTAACATCGCTAATAGACCAGACGCTAACTAGAGGCAAGAGACAGAACTAGTCTGTTTGTAACATCGCTAATAGACCAGACGCTAACTAGAGGCAAGAGACAGAACTAGTCTGTTTGGTAACATCGCTAATAGACCAGACGCTAACTAGAGGCAAGAGACAGAACTAGTATGTTTGTTAACATCGCTAATAGACCAGACGCTAACTAGAGGCAAGACAGAACTAGTCTGTTTGGTAACATCGCTAATAGAGCAGACGCTAACTAGAGGCAAGAGACAGAACTAGTCTGTTTGGTAACATCGCTAATAGACCAGACGCTAACTAGAGGCAAGAGACAGAACTAGTCTGTTTGGTAACATCGCTAATAGACCAGACGCTAACTAGAGGCAAGAGACAGAACTAGTCTGTTGGTAACATCGCTAATAGACCAGACGCTAACTAGAGGCAAGAGACAGAACTAGTCTGTTTGGTAACATCGCTAATAGACCAGACGCTAACTAGAGGCAAGACAGAACTAGTCTGTTTGGTAACATCGCTAATAGACCAGACGCTAACTAGAGGCAAGAGACAGAACTAGTCTGTTGGTAACATCGCTAATAGACCAGACGCTAACTAGAGGCAAGAGACAGAACTAGTCTGTTTGGTAACATCGCTAATAGACCAGACGCTAACTAGAGGCAAGAGACAGATGTAGTCTGTTGGTAACATCGCTAATAGACCAGACGCTAAATAGAAGCAAGAAACAGAACTAGTCTGTTTGGTAACATCTCTAATAGACCAGACGCTAACTAGAGGCAAGACAGAAATAGTCTGTTGGTAACATCGCTAATAGACCAGACGCTAACTAGAGGCAAGAGACAGAACTAGTCTGTTTGGTAACATCGCTAATAGACCAGACACTAACTAGAGGCAAGACAGAACTAGTCTGTTTGGTAACATCGCTAATAGACCAGACACTAACTAGAGGCAAGAGACAGAACTAGTCTGTTGGAAACATCGCTAATAGACCAGACGCTAACTAGAAGCAAGAGACAGAACTAGTCTGTTTGGTAACATCGCTAATAGACCAGACGCTAACTAGAGGCAAGACAGAACTAGTCTGTTTGGTAACATCGCTAATAGACCAGACGCTAACTAGAGGCAAGAGACAGAACTAGTCTGTTTGGTAACATCGCTAATAGACCAGACGCTAACTAGAGGCAAGAGACAGAACTAGTATGTTTGTTAACATCGCTAATAGACCAGACGCTAACTAGAGGCAAGACAGAACTAGTCTGTTTGGTAACATCGCTAATAGAGCAGACGCTAACTAGAGGCAAGAGACAGAACTAGTCTGTTTGGTAACATCGCTAATAGACCAGACGCTAACTAGAGGCAAGAGACAGAACTAGTCTGTTTGGTAACATCGCTAATAGACCAGACGCTAACTAGAGGCAAGAGACAGAACTAGTCTGTTGGTAACATCGCTAATAGACCAGACGCTAACTAGAGGCAAGAGACAGAACTAGTCTGTTTGGTAACATCGCTAATAGACCAGACGCTAACTAGAGGCAAGACAGAACTAGTCTGTTTGGTAACATCGCTAATAGACCAGACGCTAACTAGAGGCAAGAGACAGAACTAGTCTGTTGGTAACATCGCTAATAGACCAGACGCTAACTAGAGGCAAGAGACAGAACTAGTCTGTTGGTAACATCGCTAATAGACCAGACACTAACTAGAGGCAAGAGACAGAACTAGTCTGTTTGGTAACATCGCTAATAGACCAGACGCTAACTAGAGGCAAGACAGAACTAGTCTGTTTGGTAACATCGCTAATAGACCAGACGCTAACTAGAGGCAAGAGACAGAACTAGTCTGTTTGTAACATCGCTAATAGACCAGACGCTAACTAGAGGCAAGAGACAGAACTAGTCTGTTTGGTAACATCGCTAATAGACCAGACGCTAACTAGAGGCAAGAGACAGAACTAGTATGTTTGTTAACATCGCTAATAGACCAGACGCTAACTAGAGGCAAGACAGAACTAGTCTGTTTGGTAACATCGCTAATAGAGCAGACGCTAACTAGAGGCAAGAGACAGAACTAGTCTGTTTGGTAACATCGCTAATAGACCAGACGCTAACTAGAGGCAAGAGACAGAACTAGTCTGTTTGGTAACATCGCTAATAGACCAGACGCTAACTAGAGGCAAGAGACAGAACTAGTCTGTTGGTAACATCGCTAATAGACCAGACGCTAACTAGAGGCAAGAGACAGAACTAGTCTGTTTGGTAACATCGCTAATAGACCAGACGCTAACTAGAGGGAAGATATAGAACTAGTCTGTTTGGTAACATCGCTAATAGACCAGACGCTAACAAGAGGCAAGAGACAGAACTAGTCTGTTTGGTAACATCGCTAATAGACCAGACGCTAACTAGAGGCAAGAGACAGAACTAGTCTGTTGGTAACATCGCTAATAGACCAGACGCTAACTAGAGGCAAGAGACAGAACTAGTCTGTTTGGTAACATCGCTAATAGACCAGACGCTAACTAGAGGCAAGACAGAACTAGTCTGTTTGGTAACATCGCTAATAGACCAGACGCTAACTAGAGGCAAGACAGAACTAGTCTGTTTGGTAACATCGCTAATAGACCAGACGCTAACTAGAGGCAAGAGACAGAACTAGTCTGTTTGTAACATCGCTAATAGACCAGACGCTAACTAGAGGCAAGAGACAGAACTAGTCTGTTTGGTAACATCGCTAAAAGACCAGACGCTAACTAGAGGCAAGAGACAGAACTAGTATGTTTGTTAACATCGCTAATAGACCAGACGCTAACTAGAGGCAAGACAGAACTAGTCTGTTTGGTAACATCGCTAATAGAGCAGACGCTAACTAGAGGCAAGAGACAGAACTAGTCTGTTTGGTAACATCGCTAATAGACCAGACGCTAACTAGAGGCAAGAGACAGAACTAGTCTGTTTGGTAACATCGCTAATAGACCAGACGCTAACTAGAGGCAAGAGACAGAACTAGTCTGTTGGTAACATCGCTAATAGACCAGACGCTAACTAGAGGCAAGAGACAGAACTAGTCTGTTTGGTAACATCGCTAATAGACCAGACGCTAACTAGAGGCAAGACAGAACTAGTCTGTTTGGTAACATCGCTAATAGACCAGACGCTAACTAGAGGCAAGAGACAGAACTAGTCTGTTGGTAACATCGCTAATAGACCAGACGCTAACTAGAGGCAAGAGACAGAACTAGTCTGTTTGGTAACATCGCTAATAGACCAGACGCTAACTAGAGGCAAGAGACAGATGTAGTCTGTTGGTAACATCGCTAATAGACCAGACGCTAAATAGAAGCAAGAGACAGAACTAGTCTGTTTGGTAACATCTCTAATAGACCAGACGCTAACTAGAGGCAAGACAGAAATAGTCTGTTGGTAACATCGCTAATAGACCAGACGCTAACTAGAGGCAAGAGACAGAACTAGTCTGTTTGGTAACATCGCTAATAGACCAGACACTAACTAGAGGCAAGACAGAACTAGTCTGTTTGGTAACATCGCTAATAGACCAGACACTAACTAGAGGCAAGAGACAGAACTTGTCTGTTGGAAACATCGCTAATAGACCAGACGCTAACTAGAAGCAAGAGACAGAACTAGTCTGTTTGGTAACATCGCTAATAGACCAGACGCTAACTAGAGGCAAGACAGAACTAGTCTGTTTGGTAACATCGCTAATAGACCAGACGCTAACTAGAGGCAAGAGACAGAACTAGTCTGTTTGGTAACATCGCTAATAGACCAGACGCTAACTAGAGGCAAGAGACAGAACTAGTATGTTTGTTAACATCGCTAATAGACCAGACGCTAACTAGAGGCAAGACAGAACTAGTCTGTTTGGTAACATCGCTAATAGAGCAGACGCTAACTAGAGGCAAGAGACAGAACTAGTCTGTTTGGTAACATCGCTAATAGACCAGACGCTAACTAGAGGCAAGAGACAGAACTAGTCTGTTTGGTAACATCGCTAATAGACCAGACGCTAACTAGAGGCAAGAGACAGAACTAGTCTGTTGGTAACATCGCTAATAGACCAGACGCTAACTAGAGGCAAGAGACAGAACTAGTCTGTTTGGTAACATCGCTAATAGACCAGACGCTAACTAGAGGCAAGACAGAACTAGTCTGTTTGGTAACATCGCTAATAGACCAGACGCTAACTAGAGGCAAGAGACAGAACTAGTCTGTTGGTAACATCGCTAATAGACCAGACGCTAACTAGAGGCAAGAGACAGAACTAGTCTGTTGGTAACATCGCTAATAGACCAGACACTAACTAGAGGCAAGAGACAGAACTAGTCTGTTTGGTAACATCGCTAATAGAGCAGACGCTAACTAGAGGCAAGACAGAACTAGTCTGTTTGGTAACATCGCTAATAGACCAGACGCTAACTAGAGGCAAGAGACAGAACTAGTCTGTTTGTAACATCGCTAATAGACCAGACGCTAACTAGAGGCAAGAGACAGAACTAGTCTGTTTGGTAACATCGCTAATAGACCAGACGCTAACTAGAGGCAAGAGACAGAACTAGTATGTTTGTTAACATCGCTAATAGACCAGACGCTAACTAGAGGCAAGACAGAACTAGTCTGTTTGGTAACATCGCTAATAGACCAGACGCTAACTAGAGGCAAGACAGAACTAGTCTGTTTGGTAACATCGCTAATAGACCAGAAGCTAACTAGAGGCAAGACAGAACTAGTCTGTTTGGTAACATCGCTAATAGACCAGACGCTAACTAGAGGCAAGAGACAGAACTAGTCTGTTTGTAACATCGCTAATAGACCAGACGCTAACTAGAGGCAAGAGACAGAACTAGTCTGTTTGGTAACATCGCTAATAGACCAGACGCTAACTAGAGGCAAGAGACAGAACTAGTATGTTTGTTAACATCGCTAATAGACCAGACGCTAACTAGAGGCAAGACAGAACTAGTCTGTTTGGTAACATCGCTAATAGAGCAGACGCTAACTAGAGGCAAGAGACAGAACTAGTCTGTTTGGTAACATCGCTAATAGACCAGACGCTAACTAGAGGCAAGAGACAGAACTAGTCTGTTTGGTAACATCGCTAATAGACCAGACGCTAACTAGAGGCAAGAGACAGAACTAGTCTGTTGGTAACATCGCTAATAGACCAGACGCTAACTAGAGGCAAGAGACAGAACTAGTCTGTTTGGTAACATCGCTAATAGACCAGACGCTAACTAGAAGCAAGAGACAGAACTAGTCTGTTTGGTAACATCGCTAATAGACCAGACGCTAACTAGAGGCAAGACAGAACTAGTCTGTTTGGTAACATCGCTAATAGACCAGACGCTAACTAGAGGCAAGAGACAGAACTAGTCTGTTTGGTAACATCGCTAATAGACCAGACGCTAACTAGAGGCAAGAGACAGAACTAGTATGTTTGTTAACATCGCTAATAGACCAGACGCTAACTAGAGGCAAGACAGAACTAGTCTGTTTGGTAACATCGCTAATAGACCAGACACTAACTAGAGGCAAGACAGAACTAGTCTGTTTGGTAACATCGCTAATAGACCAGACGCTAACTAGAGGCAAGAGACAGAACTAGTCTGTTGGTAACATCGCTAATAGACCAGACGCTAACTAGAGGCAAGAGACAGAACTAGTCTGTTTGGTAACATCGCTAATAGACCAGACGCTAACTAGAGGCAAGAGACAGATGTAGTCTGTTGGTAACATCGCTAATAGACCAGACGCTAAATAGAAGCAAGAGACAGAACTAGTCTGTTTGGTAACATCTCTAATAGACCAGACGCTAACTAGAGGCAAGACAGAAATAGTCTGTTGGTAACATCGCTAATAGACCAGACGCTAACTAGAGGCAAGAGACAGAACTAGTCTGTTTGGTAACATCGCTAATAGACCAGACACTAACTAGAGGCAAGACAGAACTAGTCTGTTTGGTAACATCGCTAATAGACCAGACACTAACTAGAGGCAAGAGACAGAACTAGTCTGTTGGAAACATCGCTAATAGACCAGACGCTAACTAGAAGCAAGAGACAGAACTAGTCTGTTTGGTAACATCGCTAATAGACCAGACGCTAACTAGAGGCAAGACAGAACTAGTCTGTTTGGTAACATCGCTAATAGACCAGACGCTAACTAGAGGCAAGAGACAGAACTAGTCTGTTTGGTAACATCGCTAATAGACCAGACGCTAACTAGAGGCAAGAGACAGAACTAGTCTGTTTGGTAACATCGCTAATAGACCAGACGCTAACTAGAGGGAAGATATAGAACTAGTCTGTTTGGTAACATCGCTAATAGACCAGACGCTAACAAGAGGCAAGAGACAGAACTAGTCTGTTTGGTAACATCGCTAATAGACCAGACGCTAACTAGAGGCAAGAGACAGAACTAGTCTGTTGGTAACATCGCTAATAGACCAGACGCTAACTAGAGGCAAGAGACAGAACTAGTCTGTTTGGTAACATCGCTAATAGACCAGACGCTAACTAGAGGCAAGACAGAACTAGTCTGTTTGGTAACATCGCTAATAGACCAGACGCTAACTAGAGGCAAGACAGAACTAGTCTGTTTGGTAACATCGCTAATAGACCAGACGCTAACTAGAGGCAAGAGACAGAACTAGTCTGTTTGTAACATCGCTAATAGACCAGACGCTAACTAGAGGCAAGAGACAGAACTAGTCTGTTTGGTAACATCGCTAAAAGACCAGACGCTAACTAGAGGCAAGAGACAGAACTAGTATGTTTGTTAACATCGCTAATAGACCAGACGCTAACTAGAGGCAAGACAGAACTAGTCTGTTTGGTAACATCGCTAATAGAGCAGACGCTAACTAGAGGCAAGAGACAGAACTAGTCTGTTTGGTAACATCGCTAATAGACCAGACGCTAACTAGAGGCAAGAGACAGAACTAGTCTGTTTGGTAACATCGCTAATAGACCAGACGCTAACTAGAGGCAAGAGACAGAACTAGTCTGTTGGTAACATCGCTAATAGACCAGACGCTAACTAGAGGCAAGAGACAGAACTAGTCTGTTTGGTAACATCGCTAATAGACCAGACGCTAACTAGAGGCAAGACAGAACTAGTCTGTTTGGTAACATCGCTAATAGACCAGACGCTAACTAGAGGCAAGAGACAGAACTAGTCTGTTGGTAACATCGCTAATAGACCAGACGCTAACTAGAGGCAAGAGACAGAACTAGTCTGTTTGGTAACATCGCTAATAGACCAGACGCTAACTAGAGGCAAGAGACAGATGTAGTCTGTTGGTAACATCGCTAATAGACCAGACGCTAAATAGAAGCAAGAGACAGAACTAGTCTGTTTGGTAACATCTCTAATAGACCAGACGCTAACTAGAGGCAAGACAGAAATAGTCTGTTGGTAACATCGCTAATAGACCAGACGCTAACTAGAGGCAAGAGACAGAACTAGTCTGTTTGGTAACATCGCTAATAGACCAGACACTAACTAGAGGCAAGACAGAACTAGTCTGTTTGGTAACATCGCTAATAGACCAGACACTAACTAGAGGCAAGAGACAGAACTAGTCTGTTGGAAACATCGCTAATAGACCAGACGCTAACTAGAAGCAAGAGACAGAACTAGTCTGTTTGGTAACATCGCTAATAGACCAGACGCTAACTAGAGGCAAGACAGAACTAGTCTGTTTGGTAACATCGCTAATAGACCAGACGCTAACTAGAGGCAAGAGACAGAACTAGTCTGTTTGGTAACATCGCTAATAGACCAGACGCTAACTAGAGGCAAGAGACAGAACTAGTATGTTTGTTAACATCGCTAATAGACCAGACGCTAACTAGAGGCAAGACAGAACTAGTCTGTTTGGTAACATCGCTAATAGAGCAGACGCTAACTAGAGGCAAGAGACAGAACTAGTCTGTTTGGTAACATCGCTAATAGACCAGACGCTAACTAGAGGCAAGAGACAGAACTAGTCTGTTTGGTAACATCGCTAATAGACCAGACGCTAACTAGAGGCAAGAGACAGAACTAGTCTGTTGGTAACATCGCTAATAGACCAGACGCTAACTAGAGGCAAGAGACAGAACTAGTCTGTTTGGTAACATCGCTAATAGACCAGACGCTAACTAGAGGCAAGACAGAACTAGTCTGTTTGGTAACATCGCTAATAGACCAGACGCTAACTAGAGGCAAGAGACAGAACTAGTCTGTTGGTAACATCGCTAATAGACCAGACGCTAACTAGAGGCAAGAGACAGAACTAGTCTGTTGGTAACATCGCTAATAGACCAGACACTAACTAGAGGCAAGAGACAGAACTAGTCTGTTTGGTAACATCGCTAATAGAGCAGACGCTAACTAGAGGCAAGACAGAACTAGTCTGTTTGGTAACATCGCTAATAGACCAGACGCTAACTAGAGGCAAGAGACAGAACTAGTCTGTTTGTAACATCGCTAATAGACCAGACGCTAACTAGAGGCAAGAGACAGAACTAGTCTGTTTGGTAACATCGCTAATAGACCAGACGCTAACTAGAGGCAAGAGACAGAACTAGTATGTTTGTTAACATCGCTAATAGACCAGACGCTAACTAGAGGCAAGACAGAACTAGTCTGTTTGGTAACATCGCTAATAGACCAGACGCTAACTAGAGGCAAGACAGAACTAGTCTGTTTGGTAACATCGCTAATAGACCAGAAGCTAACTAGAGGCAAGACAGAACTAGTCTGTTTGGTAACATCGCTAATAGACCAGACGCTAACTAGAGGCAAGAGACAGAACTAGTCTGTTTGTAACATCGCTAATAGACCAGACGCTAACTAGAGGCAAGAGACAGAACTAGTCTGTTTGGTAACATCGCTAATAGACCAGACGCTAACTAGAGGCAAGAGACAGAACTAGTATGTTTGTTAACATCGCTAATAGACCAGACGCTAACTAGAGGCAAGACAGAACTAGTCTGTTTGGTAACATCGCTAATAGAGCAGACGCTAACTAGAGGCAAGAGACAGAACTAGTCTGTTTGGTAACATCGCTAATAGACCAGACGCTAACTAGAGGCAAGAGACAGAACTAGTCTGTTTGGTAACATCGCTAATAGACCAGACGCTAACTAGAGGCAAGAGACAGAACTAGTCTGTTGGTAACATCGCTAATAGACCAGACGCTAACTAGAGGCAAGAGACAGAACTAGTCTGTTTGGTAACATCGCTAATAGACCAGACGCTAACTAGAAGCAAGAGACAGAACTAGTCTGTTTGGTAACATCGCTAATAGACCAGACGCTAACTAGAGGCAAGACAGAACTAGTCTGTTTGGTAACATCGCTAATAGACCAGACGCTAACTAGAGGCAAGAGACAGAACTAGTCTGTTTGGTAACATCGCTAATAGACCAGACGCTAACTAGAGGCAAGAGACAGAACTAGTATGTTTGTTAACATCGCTAATAGACCAGACGCTAACTAGAGGCAAGACAGAACTAGTCTGTTTGGTAACATCGCTAATAGACCAGACACTAACTAGAGGCAAGACAGAACTAGTCTGTTTGGTAACATCGCTAATAGACCAGACGCTAACTAGAGGCAAGAGACAGAACTAGTCTGTTGGTAACATCGCTAATAGACCAGACGCTAACTAGAGGCAAGAGACAGAACTAGTCTGTTTGGTAACATCGCTAATAGACCAGACGCTAACTAGAGGCAAGAGACAGATGTAGTCTGTTGGTAACATCGCTAATAGACCAGACGCTAAATAGAAGCAAGAGACAGAACTAGTCTGTTTGGTAACATCTCTAATAGACCAGACGCTAACTAGAGGCAAGACAGAAATAGTCTGTTGGTAACATCGCTAATAGACCAGACGCTAACTAGAGGCAAGAGACAGAACTAGTCTGTTTGGTAACATCGCTAATAGACCAGACACTAACTAGAGGCAAGACAGAACTAGTCTGTTTGGTAACATCGCTAATAGACCAGACACTAACTAGAGGCAAGAGACAGAACTAGTCTGTTGGAAACATCGCTAATAGACCAGACGCTAACTAGAAGCAAGAGACAGAACTAGTCTGTTTGGTAACATCGCTAATAGACCAGACGCTAACTAGAGGCAAGACAGAACTAGTCTGTTTGGTAACATCGCTAATAGACCAGACGCTAACTAGAGGCAAGAGACAGAACTAGTCTGTTTGGTAACATCGCTAATAGACCAGACGCTAACTAGAGGCAAGAGACAGAACTAGTATGTTTGTTAACATCGCTAATAGACCAGACGCTAACTAGAGGCAAGACAGAACTAGTCTGTTTGGTAACATCGCTAATAGAGCAGACGCTAACTAGAGGCAAGAGACAGAACTAGTCTGTTTGGTAACATCGCTAATAGACCAGACGCTAACTAGAGGCAAGAGACAGAACTAGTCTGTTTGGTAACATCGCTAATAGACCAGACGCTAACTAGAGGCAAGAGACAGAACTAGTCTGTTGGTAACATCGCTAATAGACCAGACGCTAACTAGAGGCAAGAGACAGAACTAGTCTGTTTGGTAACATCGCTAATAGACCAGACGCTAACTAGAGGCAAGACAGAACTAGTCTGTTTGGTAACATCGCTAATAGACCAGACGCTAACTAGAGGCAAGAGACAGAACTAGTCTGTTGGTAACATCGCTAATAGACCAGACGCTAACTAGAGGCAAGAGACAGAACTAGTCTGTTGGTAACATCGCTAATAGACCAGACACTAACTAGAGGCAAGAGACAGAACTAGTCTGTTTGGTAACATCGCTAATAGAGCAGACGCTAACTAGAGGCAAGACAGAACTAGTCTGTTTGGTAACATCGCTAATAGACCAGACGCTAACTAGAAGCAAGAGACAGAACTAGTCTGTTTGGTAACATCGCTAATAGACCAGACGCTAACTAGAGGCAAGACAGAACTAGTCTGTTGGTAACATCGCTAATAGACCAGACGCTAACTAGAGGCAAGAGACAGAACTAGTCTGTTTGGTAACATCGCTAATAGACCAGACGCTAACTAGAGGCAAGAGACAGAACTAGTATGTTTGTTAACATCGCTAATAGACCAGACGCTAACTAGAGGCAAGACAGAACTAGTCTGTTTGGTAACATCGCTAATAGAGCAGACGCTAACTAGAGGCAAGAGACAGAACTAGTCTGTTTGGTAACATCGCTAATAGACCAGACGCTAACTAGAGGCAAGAGACAGAACTAGTCTGTTTGGTAACATCGCTAATAGACCAGACGCTAACTAGAGGCAAGAGACAGAACTAGTCTGTTGGTAACATCGCTAATAGACCAGACGCTAACTAGAGGCAAGAGACAGAACTAGTCTGTTTGGTAACATCGCTAATAGACCAGACGCTAACTAGAGGCAAGACAGAACTAGTCTGTTTGGTAACATCGCTAATAGACCAGACGCTAACTAGAGGCAAGAGACAGAACTAGTCTGTTGGTAACATCGCTAATAGACCAGACGCTAACTAGAGGCAAGAGACAGAACTAGTCTGTTGGTAACATCGCTAATAGACCAGACACTAACTAGAGGCAAGAGACAGAACTAGTCTGTTTGGTAACATCGCTAATAGAGCAGACGCTAACTAGAGGCAAGACAGAACTAGTCTGTTTGGTAACATCGCTAATAGACCAGACGCTAACTAGAGGCAAGAGACAGAACTAGTCTGTTTGTAACATCGCTAATAGACCAGACGCTAACTAGAGGCAAGAGACAGAACTAGTCTGTTTGGTAACATCGCTAATAGACCAGACGCTAACTAGAGGCAAGAGACAGAACTAGTATGTTTGTTAACATCGCTAATAGACCAGACGCTAACTAGAGGCAAGACAGAACTAGTCTGTTTGGTAACATCGCTAATAGACCAGACGCTAACTAGAGGCAAGACAGAACTAGTCTGTTTGGTAACATCGCTAATAGACCAGAAGCTAACTAGAGGCAAGACAGAACTAGTCTGTTTGGTAACATCGCTAATAGACCAGACGCTAACTAGAGGCAAGAGACAGAACTAGTCTGTTTGTAACATCGCTAATAGACCAGACGCTAACTAGAGGCAAGAGACAGAACTAGTCTGTTTGGTAACATCGCTAATAGACCAGACGCTAACTAGAGGCAAGAGACAGAACTAGTATGTTTGTTAACATCGCTAATAGACCAGACGCTAACTAGAGGCAAGACAGAACTAGTCTGTTTGGTAACATCGCTAATAGAGCAGACGCTAACTAGAGGCAAGAGACAGAACTAGTCTGTTTGGTAACATCGCTAATAGACCAGACGCTAACTAGAGGCAAGAGACAGAACTAGTCTGTTTGGTAACATCGCTAATAGACCAGACGCTAACTAGAGGCAAGAGACAGAACTAGTCTGTTGGTAACATCGCTAATAGACCAGACGCTAACTAGAGGCAAGAGACAGAACTAGTCTGTTTGGTAACATCGCTAATAGACCAGACGCTAACTAGAGGCAAGACAGAACTAGTCTGTTTGGTAACATCGCTAAAAGACCAGACGCTAACTAGAGGCAAGAGACAGAACTAGTCTGTTGGTAACATCGCTAATAGACCAGACGCTAACTAGAGGCAAGAGACAGAACTAGTCTGTTTGGTAACATCGCTAATAGACCAGACGCTAACTAGAGGCAAGAGACAGATGTAGTCTGTTGGTAACATCGCTAATAGACCAGACGCTAAATAGAAGCAAGAGACAGAACTAGTCTGTTTGGTAACATCTCTAATAGACCAGACGCTAACTAGAGGCAAGACAGAAATAGTCTGTTGGTAACATCGCTAATAGACCAGACGCTAACTAGAGGCAAGAGACAGAACTAGTCTGTTTGGTAACATCGCTAATAGACCAGACACTAACTAGAGGCAAGACAGAACTAGTCTGTTTGGTAACATCGCTAATAGACCAGACACTAACTAGAGGCAAGAGACAGAACTAGTCTGTTGGAAACATCGCTAATAGACCAGACGCTAACTAGAAGCAAGAGACAGAACTAGTCTGTTTGGTAACATCGCTAATAGACCAGACGCTAACTAGAGGCAAGACAGAACTAGTCTGTTTGGTAACATCGCTAATAGACCAGACGCTAACTAGAGGCAAGAGACAGAACTAGTCTGTTTGGTAACATCGCTAATAGACCAGACGCTAACTAGAGGCAAGAGACAGAACTAGTATGTTTGTTAACATCGCTAATAGACCAGACGCTAACTAGAGGCAAGACAGAACTAGTCTGTTTGGTAACATCGCTAATAGAGCAGACGCTAACTAGAGGCAAGAGACAGAACTAGTCTGTTTGGTAACATCGCTAATAGACCAGACGCTAACTAGAGGCAAGAGACAGAACTAGTCTGTTTGGTAACATCGCTAATAGACCAGACGCTAACTAGAGGCAAGAGACAGAACTAGTCTGTTGGTAACATCGCTAATAGACCAGACGCTAACTAGAGGCAAGAGACAGAACTAGTCTGTTTGGTAACATCGCTAATAGACCAGACGCTAACTAGAGGCAAGACAGAACTAGTCTGTTTGGTAACATCGCTAATAGACCAGACGCTAACTAGAGGCAAGAGACAGAACTAGTCTGTTGGTAACATCGCTAATAGACCAGACGCTAACTAGAGGCAAGAGACAGAACTAGTCTGTTGGTAACATCGCTAATAGACCAGACACTAACTAGAGGCAAGAGACAGAACTAGTCTGTTTGGTAACATCGCTAATAGACCAGACGCTAACTAGAGGCAAGACAGAACTAGTCTGTTTGGTAACATCGCTAATAGACCAGACGCTAACTAGAGGCAAGAGACAGAACTAGTCTGTTTGTAACATCGCTAATAGACCAGACGCTAACTAGAGGCAAGAGACAGAACTAGTCTGTTTGGTAACATCGCTAATAGACCAGACGCTAACTAGAGGCAAGAGACAGAACTAGTATGTTTGTTAACATCGCTAATAGACCAGACGCTAACTAGAGGCAAGACAGAACTAGTCTGTTTGGTAACATCGCTAATAGACCAGACGCTAACTAGAGGCAAGAGACAGAACTAGTCTGTTTGGTAACATCGCTAATAGACCAGACGCTAACTAGAGGCAAGAGACAGAACTAGTCTGTTTGGTAACATCGCTAATAGACCAGACGCTAACTAGAGGCAAGAGACAGAACTAGTCTGTTGGTAACATCGCTAATAGACCAGACGCTAACTAGAGGCAAGAGACAGAACTAGTCTGTTTGGTAACATCGCTAATAGACCAGACGCTAACTAGAGGCAAGACAGAACTAGTCTGTTTGGTAACATCGCTAATAGACCAGACGCTAACTAGAGGCAAGAGACAGAACTAGTCTGTTGGTAACATCGCTAATAGACCAGACGCTAACTAGAGGCAAGAGACAGAACTAGTCTGTTTGGTAACATCGCTAATAGACCAGACGCTAACTAGAGGCAAGAGACAGATGTAGTCTGTTGGTAACATCGCTAATAGACCAGACGCTAAATAGAAGCAAGAGACAGAACTAGTCTGTTTGGTAACATCTCTAATAGACCAGACGCTAACTAGAGGCAAGACAGAAATAGTCTGTTGGTAACATCGCTAATAGACCAGACGCTAACTAGAGGCAAGAGACAGAACTAGTCTGTTTGGTAACATCGCTAATAGACCAGACACTAACTAGAGGCAAGACAGAACTAGTCTGTTTGGTAACATCGCTAATAGACCAGACACTAACTAGAGGCAAGAGACAGAACTAGTCTGTTGGAAACATCGCTAATAGACCAGACGCTAACTAGAGGCAAGAGACAGAACTAGTCTGTTTGGTAACATCGCTAATAGACCAGACGCTAACTAGAGGCAAGACAGAACTAGTCTGTTTGGTAACATCGCTAATAGACCAGACGCTAACTAGACGCAAGAGACAGAACTAGTCTGTTTGTAACATCGCTAATAGACCAGACGCTAACTAGAGGCAAGAGACAGAACTAGTCTGTTTGGTAACATCGCTAATAGACCAGACGCTAACTAGAGGCAAGAGACAGAACTAGTATGTTTGTTAACATCGCTAATAGACCAGACGCTAACTAGAGGCAAGACAGAACTAGTCTGTTTGGTAACATCGCTAATAGAGCAGACGCTAACTAGAGGCAAGAGACAGAACTAGTCTGTTTGGTAACATCGCTAATAGACCAGACGCTAACTAGAGGCAAGAGACAGAACTAGTCTGTTTGGTAACATCGCTAATAGACCAGACGCTAACTAGAGGCAAGAGACAGAACTAGTCTGTTGGTAACATCGCTAATAGACCAGACGCTAACTAGAGGCAAGAGACAGAACTAGTCTGTTTGGTAACATCGCTAATAGACCAGACGCTAACTAGAGGCAAGACAGAACTAGTCTGTTTGGTAACATCGCTAATAGACCAGACGCTAACTAGAGGCAAGAGACAGAACTAGTCTGTTGGTAACATCGCTAATAGACCAGACGCTAACTAGAGGCAAGAGACAGAACTAGTCTGTTGGTAACATCGCTAATAGACCACACGCTAACTAGAGGCAAGAGACAGAACTAGTCTGTTTGTAACATCGCTAATAGACCAGACGCTAACTAGAGGCAAGAGACAGAACTAGTCTGTTTGGTAACATCGCTAATAGACCAGACGCTAACTAGAGGCAAGAGACAGAACTAGTATGTTTGTTAACATCGCTAATAGACCAGACGCTAACTAGAGGCAAGACAGAACTAGTCTGTTTGGTAACATCGCTAATAGAGCAGACGCTAACTAGAGGCAAGAGACAGAACTAGTCTGTTTGGTAACATCGCTAATAGACCAGACGCTAACTAGAGGCAAGAGACAGAACTAGCCTGTTTGGTAACATCGCTAATAGACCAGACGCTAACTAGAGGCAAGAGACAGAACTAGTCTGTTGGTAACATCGCTAATAGACCAGACGCTAACTAGAGGCAAGAGACAGAACTAGTCTGTTTGGTAACATCGCTAATAGACCAGACGCTAACTAGAGGCAAGACAGAACTAGTCTGTTTGGTAACATCGCTAATAGACCAGACGCTAACTAGAGGCAAGAGACAGAACTAGTCTGTTGGTAACATCGCTAATAGACCAGACGCTAACTAGAGGCAAGAGACAGAACTAGTCTGTTTGGTAACATCGCTAATAGACCAGACGCTAACTAGAGGCAAGAGACAGATGTAGTCTGTTGGTAACATCGCTAATAGACCAGACGCTAAATAGAAGCAAGAGACAGAACTAGTCTGTTTGATAACATCTCTAATAGACCAGACGCTAACTAGAGGCAAGACAGAAATAGTCTGTTGGTAACATCGCTAATAGACCAGACGCTAACTAGAGGCAAGAGACAGAACTAGTCTGTTTGGTAACATTTTTAATAGACCAGACACTAACTAGAGGCAAGACAGAACTAGTCTGTTTGGTAACATCGCTAATAGACCAGACGCTAACTAGAGGCAAGAGACAGAACTAGTCTGTTGGTAACATCGCTAATAGACCAGACGCTAACTAGAGGCAAGAGACAGAACTAGTCTGTTGGTAATATCGCTAATAGACCAGACACTAACTAGAGGCAAGAGACAGAACTAGTCTGTTTGGTAACATCGCTAATAGACCAGACGCTAACTAGAGGCAAGAGACAGAACTAGTCTGTTTGGTAACATCGCTAATAGACCAGACACTAACTAGAGGCAAGACAGAACTAGTCTGTTTGGTAACATCGCTAATAGACCAGACGCTAACTAGAGGCAAGAGACAGAACTAGTCTGTTGGTAACATCGCTAATAGACCAGATGCTAACTAGAGGCAAGATATAGAACTAGTATGTTGGTAACATCGCTAATAGACCAGACGCTAACTAGAGGCAAGAGACAGAACTAGTCTGTTTGGTAACATCGCTAATAGACCAGACGCTAACAAGAGGCAAGAGACAGAACTAGTCTGTTTGGTAACATCGCTAATAGACCAGACGCTAACTAGAGGCAAGAGACAGAACTAGTCTGTTGGTAACATCGCTAATAGACCAGATACTAACTAGAGGCAAGAGACAGAACTAGTCTGTTTGGTAACATCGCTAATAGACCAGACACTAACTAGAGGCAAGAGACAGAACTAGTCTGTTTGGTAACATCGCTAATAGACCAGACGCTAACTAGAGGCAAGAGACAGAACTAGTCTGTTTGGTAACATCGCTAATAGACCAGACGCTAACTAGAGGCAAGAGACAGAACTAGTCTGTTTGGTAACATCGCTAATAGACCAGACGCTAAATAGAGGCAAGAGACAGATGTAGTCTGTTGGTAACATCGCTAATAGACCAGACGCTAAATAGAAGCAAGAGACAGAACTAGTCTGTTTGGTAACATCTCTAATAGACCAGACGCTAACTAGAGGCAAGACAGAAATAGTCTGTTGGTAACATCGCTAATAGACCAGACGCTAACTAGAGGCAAGAGACAGAACTAGTCTGTTTGGTAACATCGCTAATAGACCAGACGCTAACTAGAGGCAAGACAGAACTAGTCTGTTTGGTAACATCGCTAATAGACCAGACGCTAACTAGAGGCAAGAGACAGAACTAGTCTGTTGGTAACATCGCTAATAGACCAGACGCTAACTAGAGGCAAGAGACAGAACAAGTCTGTTGGTAATATCGCTAATAGACCAGACACTAACTAGAGGCAAGAGACAGAACTAGTCTGTTTGGTAACATCGCTAATAGACCAGACGCTAACTAGAGGCAAGAGACAGAACTAGTCTGTTTGGTAACATCGCTAATAGACCAGACACTAACTAGAGGCAAGACAGAACTAGTCTGTTTGGTAACATCGCTAATAGACCAGACGCTAACTAGAGGCAAGAGACAGAACTAGTCTGTTGGTAACATCGCTAATAGACCAGATGCTAACTAGAGGGAAGATATAGAACTAGTCTGTTTGGTAACATCGCTAATAGACCAGACGCTAACAAGAGGCAAGAGACAGAACTAGTCTGTTTGGTAACATCGCTAATAGACCAGACGCTAACTAGAGGCAAGAGACAGAACTAGTCTCTTGGTAACATCGCTAATAGACCAGACGCTAACTAGAGGCAAGAGACAGAACTAGTCTGTTGGTAACATCGCTAATAGACCAGATATTAACTAGAGGCAAGAGACAGAACTAGTCTGTTTGGTAACATCGCTAATAGACCAGACACTAACTAGAGGCAAGAGACAGAACTAGTCTGTTTGGTAACATCGCTAATAGACCAGACGCTAACTAGAGGCAAGAGACAGAACTAGTCTGTTTGGTAACATCGCTAATAGACCAGACGCTAACTAGAGGCAAGAGACAGAACTAGTTTGTTTGGTAACATCGCTAATAGACCAGACACTAACTAGAGGCAAGACAGAACTAGTCTGTTTGGTAACATCGCTAATGGACCAGACGCTAACTAGAGGCAAGAGACAGAACTAGTCTGTTGGTAACATCGCTAATAGACCAGATGCTAACTAGAGGCAAGATATAGAACTAGTATGTTGGTAACATCGCTAATAGACCAGACGCTAACTAGAGGCAAGAGACAGAACTAGTCTGTTTGGTAACATCGCTAATAGACCAGACGCTAACAAGAGGCAAGAGACAGAACTAGTCTGTTTGGTAACATCGCTAATAGACCAGACGCTAACTAGAGGCAAGAGACAGAACTAGTCTCTTGGTAACATCGCTAATAGACCAGACGCTAACTAGAGGCAAGAGACAGAACTAGTCTGTTGGTAACATCGCTAATAGACCAGAAACTAACTAGTGGCAAGAGACAGAACTAGTCTGTTTGGTAACATCGCTAATAGACCAGACACTAACTAGAGGCAAGAGACAGAACTAGTCTGTTTGGTAACATCGCTAATAGACCAGACGCTAACTAGAGGCAAGACAGAACTAGTCTGTTTGGTAACATCGCTAATAGACCAGACGCTAACTAGACGCAAGAGACAGAACTAGTCTGTTTGTAACATCGCTAATAGACCAGACGCTAACTAGAGGCAAGAGACAGAACTAGTCTGTTTGGTAACATCGCTAATAGACCAGACGCTAACTAGAGGCAAGAGACAGAACTAGTATGTTTGTTAACATCGCTAATAGACCAGACGCTAACTAGAGGCAAGACAGAACTAGTCTGTTTGGTAACATCGCTAATAGAGCAGACGCTAACTAGAGGCAAGAGACAGAACTAGTCTGTTTGGTAACATCGCTAATAGACCAGACGCTAACTAGAGGCAAGAGACAGAACTAGTCTGTTTGGTAACATCGCTAATAGACCAGACGCTAACTAGAGGCAAGAGACAGAACTAGTCTGTTGGTAACATCGCTAATAGACCAGACGCTAACTAGAGGCAAGAGACAGAACTAGTCTGTTTGGTAACATCGCTAATAGACCAGACGCTAACTAGAGGCAAGACAGAACTAGTCTGTTTGGTAACATCGCTAATAGACCAGACGCTAACTAGAGGCAAGAGGAGAACTAGTCTGTTGGTAACATCGCTAATAGACCAGACGCTAACTAGAGGCAAGAGACAGAACTAGTCTGTTGGTAACATCGCTAATAGACCACACGCTAACTAGAGGCAAGAGACAGAACTAGTCTGTTTGTAACATCGCTAATAGACCAGACGCTAACTAGAGGCAAGAGACAGAACTAGTCTGTTTGGTAACATCGCTAATAGACCAGACGCTAACTAGAGGCAAGAGACAGAACTAGTATGTTTGTTAACATCGCTAATAGACCAGACGCTAACTAGAGGCAAGACAGAACTAGTCTGTTTGGTAACATCGCTAATAGAGCAGACGCTAACTAGAGGCAAGAGACAGAACTAGTCTGTTTGGTAACATCGCTAATAGACCAGACGCTAACTAGAGGCAAGAGACAGAACTAGTCTGTTTGGTAACATCGCTAATAGACCAGACGCTAACTAGAGGCAAGAGACAGAACTAGTCTGTTGGTAACATCGCTAATAGACCAGACGCTAACTAGAGGCAAGAGACAGAACTAGTCTGTTTGGTAACATCGCTAATAGACCAGACGCTAACTAGAGGCAAGACAGAACTAGTCTGTTTGGTAACATCGCTAATAGACCAGACGCTAACTAGAGGCAAGAGACAGAACTAGTCTGTTGGTAACATCGCTAATAGACCAGACGCTAACTAGAGGCAAGAGACAGAACTAGTCTGTTTGGTAACATCGCTAATAGACCAGACGCTAACTAGAGGCAAGAGACAGATGTAGTCTGTTGGTAACATCGCTAATAGACCAGACGCTAAATAGAAGCAAGAGACAGAACTAGTCTGTTTGATAACATCTCTAATAGACCAGACGCTAACTAGAGGCAAGACAGAAATAGTCTGTTGGTAACATCGCTAATAGACCAGACGCTAACTAGAGGCAAGAGACAGAACTAGTCTGTTTGGTAACATCGCTAATAGACCAGACACTAACTAGAGGCAAGACAGAACTAGTCTGTTTGGTAACATCGCTAATAGACCAGACGCTAACTAGAGGCAAGAGACAGAACTAGTCTGTTGGTAACATCGCTAATAGACCAGACGCTAACTAGAGGCAAGAGACAGAACTAGTCTGTTGGTAATATCGCTAATAGACCAGACACTAACTAGAGGCAAGAGACAGAACTAGTCTGTTTGGTAACATCGCTAATAGACCAGACGCTAACTAGAGGCAAGAGACAGAACTAGTCTGTTTGGTAACATCGCTAATAGACCAGACACTAACTAGAGGCAAGACAGAACTAGTCTGTTTGGTAACATCGCTAATAGACCAGACGCTAACTAGAGGCAAGAGACAGAACTAGTCTGTTGGTAACATCGCTAATAGACCAGATGCTAACTAGAGGCAAGATATAGAACTAGTATGTTGGTAACATCGCTAATAGACCAGACGCTAACTAGAGGCAAGAGACAGAACTAGTCTGTTTGGTAACATCGCTAATAGACCAGACGCTAACAAGAGGCAAGAGACAGAACTAGTCTGTTTGGTAACATCGCTAATAGACCAGACGCTAACTAGAGGCAAGAGACAGAACTAGTCTGTTGGTAACATCGCTAATAGACCAGATACTAACTAGAGGCAAGAGACAGAACTAGTCTGTTTGGTAACATCGCTAATAGACCAGACACTAACTAGAGGCAAGAGACAGAACTAGTCTGTTTGGTAACATCGCTAATAGACCAGACGCTAACTAGAGGCAAGAGACAGAACTAGTCTGTTTGGTAACATCGCTAATAGACCAGACGCTAACTAGAGGCAAGAGACAGAACTAGTCTGTTTGGTAACATCGCTAATAGACCAGACGCTAAATAGAGGCAAGAGACAAAACTAGTCTGTTTGGTAACATCGCTAATAGACCAGACGCTAAATAGAAGCAAGAGACAGAACTAGTCTGTTTGGTAACATCTCTAATAGACCAGACGCTAACTAGAGGCAAGACAGAAATAGTCTGTTGGTAACATCGCTAATAGACCAGACGCTAACTAGAGGCAAGAGACAGAACTAGTCTGTTTGGTAACATCGCTAATAGACCAGACGCTAACTAGAGGCAAGACAGAACTAGTCTGTTTGGTAACATCGCTAATAGACCAGACGCTAACTAGAGGCAAGAGACAGAACTAGTCTGTTGGTAACATCGCTAATAGACCAGACGCTAACTAGAGGCAAGAGACAGAACAAGTCTGTTGGTAATATCGCTAATAGACCAGACACTAACTAGAGGCAAGAGACAGAACTAGTCTGTTTGGTAACATCGCTAATAGACCAGACGCTAACTAGAGGCAAGAGACAGAACTAGTCTGTTTGGTAACATCGCTAATAGACCAGACACTAACTAGAGGCAAGACAGAACTAGTCTGTTTGGTAACATCGCTAATAGACCAGACGCTAACTAGAGGCAAGAGACAGAACTAGTCTGTTGGTAACATCGCTAATAGACCAGATGCTAACTAGAGGGAAGATATAGAACTAGTCTGTTTGGTAACATCGCTAATAGACCAGACGCTAACAAGAGGCAAGAGACAGAACTAGTCTGTTTGGTAACATCGCTAATAGACCAGACGCTAACTAGAGGCAAGAGACAGAACTAGTCTCTTGGTAACATCGCTAATAGACCAGACGCTAACTAGAGGCAAGAGACAGAACTAGTCTGTTGGTAACATCGCTAATAGACCAGATATTAACTAGAGGCAAGAGACAGAACTAGTCTGTTTGGTAACATCGCTAATAGACCAGACACTAACTAGAGGCAAGAGACAGAACTAGTCTGTTTGGTAACATCGCTAATAGACCAGACGCTAACTAGAGGCAAGAGACAGAACTAGTCTGTTTGGTAACATCGCTAATAGACCAGACGCTAACTAGAGGCAAGAGACAGAACTAGTTTGTTTGGTAACATCGCTAATAGACCAGACACTAACTAGAGGCAAGACAGAACTAGTCTGTTTGGTAACATCGCTAATGGACCAGACGCTAACTAGAGGCAAGAGACAGAACTAGTCTGTTGGTAACATCGCTAATAGACCAGATGCTAACTAGAGGCAAGATATAGAACTAGTATGTTGGTAACATCGCTAATAGACCAGACGCTAACTAGAGGCAAGAGACAGAACTAGTCTGTTTGGTAACATCGCTAATAGACCAGACGCTAACAAGAGGCAAGAGACAGAACTAGTCTGTTTGGTAACATCGCTAATAGACCAGACGCTAACTAGAGGCAAGAGACAGAACTAGTCTCTTGGTAACATCGCTAATAGACCAGACGCTAACTAGAGGCAAGAGACAGAACTAGTCTGTTGGTAACATCGCTAATAGACCAGAAACTAACTAGAGGCAAGAGACAGAACTAGTCTGTTTGGTAACATCGCTAATAGACCAGACACTAACTAGAGGCAAGAGACAGAACTAGTCTGTTTGGTAACATCGCTAATAGACCAGACGCTAACTAGAGGCAAGAGACAGAACTAGTCTGTTTGGTAACATCGTTAATAGACCAGACGCTAACTAGAGGCAAGAGACAGAACTAGTCTGTTTGGTAACATCGCTAATAGACCAGACACTAACTAGAGGCAAGACAGAACTAGTCTGTTTGGTAACATCGCTAATAGACCAGACGCTAACTAGAGGCAAGAGACAGAACTAGTCTGTTTGGTAACATCGCTAATAGACCAGACGCTAAATAGAGGCAAGAGACAGAACTAGTCTGTTTGTTAACATCGCTAATAGACCAGACGCTAACTAGAGGCAAGACAGAACTAGTCTGTTTGGTAACATCGCTAATAGACCAGACGCTAACTAGAGGCAAGAGACAGAACTAGTCTGTTTGGTAACATCGCTAATAGACCAGACGCTAACTAGAGGCAAGAGACAGAACTAGTCTGTTTGGTAACATCGCTAATAGACCAGACGCTAACTAGAGGCAAGAGACAGAACTAGTCTGTTGGTAACATCGCTAATAGACCAGACGCTAACTAGAGGCAAGAGACAGAACTAGTCTGTTTGGTAACATCGCTAATAGACCAGACGCTAACTAGAGGCAAGAGACAGAACTAGTCTGTTTGGTAACATCGCTAATAGACCAGACGCTAACTAGAGGCAAGAGACAGAACTAGTCTGTTTGGTAACATCGCTAATAGACCAGACGCTAACTAGAGGCAAGAGACAGAACTAGTCTGTTTGGTAACATCGCTAATAGACCAGACGCTAACTAGAGGCAAGAGACAGAACTAGTCTGTTTGGTAACATCGCTAATAGACCAGACGCTAACTAGAGGCAGAGACAGAACTAGTCTGTTTGGTAACATCGCTAATAGACCAGACGCTAACTAGAGGCAAGAGACAGAACTAGTCTGTTTGGTAACATCGCTAATAGACCAGACGCTAACTAGAGGCAAGAGACAGAACTAGTCTGTTTGGTAACATCGCTAATAGACCAGACGCTAACAGAGGCAAGAGACAGAACTAGTCTGTTTGGTAACATCGCTAATAGACCAGACGCTAACTAGAGGCAAGAGACAGAACTAGTCTGTTTGGTAACATCGCTAATAGACCAGACGCTAACTAGAGGCAAGAGACAGAACTAGTCTGTTTGGTAACATCGCTAATAGACCAGACGCTAACTAGAGGCAAGAGACAGAACTAGTCTGTTTGGTAACATCGCTAATAGACCAGACGCTAACTAGAGGCAAGAGACAGAACTAGTCTGTTTGGTAACATCGCTAATAGACCAGACGCTAACTAGAGGCAAGAGACAGAACTAGTCTGTTTGGTAACATCGCTAATAGACCAGACGCTAACTAGAGGCAAGAGACAGAACTAGTCTGTTTGGTAACATCGCTAATAGACCAGACGCTAACTAGAGGCAAGACAGAACTAGTCTGTTTGGTAACATCGCTAATAGACCAGACGCTAACTAGAGGCAAGAGACAGAACTAGTCTGTTTGGTAACATCGCTAATAGACCAGACGCTAACTAGAGGCAAGAGACAGAACTAGTCTGTTTGGTAACATCGCTAATAGACCAGACGCTAACTAGAGGCAAGAGACAGAACTAGTCTGTTTGTAACATCGCTAATAGACCAGACGCTAACTAGAGGCAAGAGACAGAACTAGTCTGTTGGTAACATCGCTAATAGACCAGACGCTAACTAGAGGCAAGAACAGAACTAGTCTGTTTGGTAACATCGCTAATAGACCAGACGCTAACTAGAGGCAAGAGACAGAACTAGTCTGTTGGTAACAT